>NC_056729.1:1405763941-1406038941 GCF_019279795.1 Protopterus annectens
TACACATGCACATGCACACACACACACACACAGACACAGATTTGGGCAGCTTTAACAATTTTATTATTTGTTTTACGTTATTTCCAACATTGTGACAGCTCGTTCATATCTATGGGTTGTCTGCATGTCGGATGTCCGTAACCCAGGGATTGCCTGTAGTGCCAAAGTGATTTTCTTGAAGGAAACCAAAATCAAAAAGAGCAGAGCATCACAGTCTTTTCAGAAATGGAAGGGGGATAAATATTTAGCATGCACAACCTTGTCAAAACAAGGAGTGGTGACTTTAATTAAAAGGGTTTTAAGCTGGATTACTGAAGCAGTGAGCAAAGACAATAACAGCCACTGAATAGGTATGAGGACACATAACCCTCAAGGCCCTTTGACACTAGCCAAGTTCTATGGCCATAATGAGGATGTAGCAATTACTTTATACAGATTGACTAGAAAAATTAAGAATTTGTTGAAGCAGAATTGCGGATATAATAATAGGATGGGATTTTAATATGATAACAGAACCAATGATTGATACAATCCCAGATGGCATATCATATGCCATTTAGCTAAGTCAGCCAAAATGTTATGGGATGTTATGAAGTTGTTGAAATGTGGCATATAATCAGTCCTACAGTAAGGGATTATATGTACGACACACAGGGTGTGGCCAGTAGGGTGGACATTTTGCTGATTAATAGGTATCTTACCCATTTCCAGCTTTTTTGACTAGAATACCTGATGCCTTATAAAACCACACAACAGTATTATTACATATTACCCTTGAGTTATAGATTGTTACTAGGCTAACAAATGGTGGGGGGGGGCTTCTCAGCCCAGCCAAGTTTTCATAAAAGAATGATGATGCCCTGTAGCCAAACAGGACATTAAGGGCCAGGCATTTATAAGCTACCTCTGTCCATAAGGGACATGGGTGCCAGGCCTGGTGAAAATTTCCTATTCCCCATCTACTGATCTAGGTTACACTTAAATTGGGTAATAGACAAACTCAGCTTCTCATGGATGGGAAGCCTGTTCTATAGGCGGGGCATCTCTGGGACATATATCTGTTTCTCCAGCATGTTTTGTTTAGGTCACAGACAAAATTTACAGTCGTTTGACCCTATATTTCTGGTACTGTTTGATTTACGAATATGCAGGAAATTCACAAGTGTGGAGTTTGCGTATGCCTTGTAAGCCAGGCACAGATCACCCCTTGGCAGTCTATAGCAGACTGAGCAGAGGGAAAGGCCTTTAAGATACTCTGCATAAGGGAGGTTTGTTATGCCTTGTACTCTTTTTGTAAGGAACTTGCTGCATATGCCTGGTCAGGCACAGACTGAAGGAACCACTGTACTCTATGATTGGTCTTATAAAGGCAGAGTACAATGAGATAATGACCTCTCTGAACTTAGATGCCATAACCTTATTTATAAGTTGTGCAACATAAAAGAATTTCCTTGCCACTGTGGCCACGTGTTGGTTGAAGGTAAGGCTAGTCTATGTGCGTACCCAGGTCCCTGACCACTGGGGTGACTCTTATGGGCGTATTATCAACATGGTAATTAGTCGGGATGGTTGACTTTCCAAAGGGTACAATTATGCATTTCTTAGCATTGAGTTTAAACCATGGCTTTCGCACCATTTGTTAGTCAGTGATAGGCCTTCTTGAAGAATGCTAATGTCTGCAGCGGAGTCGATGATAATCCCCAGCTTGCAATCATCTGCAAATTTAGTCAGCCATAAACCTTCAGCAATTGCTTCCACTTCAGAAAAATAGATGCTAAAAAGAAGCGGGCCCAGTACTGAGCCCCAGGGGACTCTACTAGTTACTGACCTCTTGGTGGAGGCAGCCTCACCTATTTTGACCTCCTGGGTCCTATCGATGAGCCAGTTGGTTATCCAAAGGGTGATAAAAGGGTTTACACCTGATTTAGTGAGCTTGTCTATAATGCCTAAGTAGGGTATTGTATCAAATGCCTTGGCTAGGTCGAGGTAAGATGTGTGCACAGTCTTGCCCTCAGGATGATTATACCATCCCAGACCCCAAAGGAAATTTAACTCATTACCATAATTTCATCAGAAATTCAAGTTGCAGAGACGTCAGCACATATCCTGTTATTGGGCACAGTACTCACCCTAAGAGGGAAGTATTTTTGAGAAGTGAGAGGTATTTAAAAGCAAAAGTAGGGTAGTTACAATAAACTCAAAAAAAAAAAAAAAAAAAGTAAGCCATTGGATAGCTTGCTGGCGACTAAACAATTAAGAAAAGTTAGTATCAGGATAAGGGCACATTGTGGCAAATCAAAAGCATGAAACAGGTTTTTAAAATACATCAATATTGGAAGGTGCATAAGAAGTGGGAAAGATACAAGCTGTTTTACTGGGTCTGCAGGGATCTTCTCCAATGAAATGAAGGGACCACTGGAATAATATGTATGTTTCAGTAATTAAAAACAGATAAGGGAAGATATGTGCTGATACTCTGATCAGGTGTTTACAGATGAATGTTCAGGTTCTTCAATGTTGCAGTCAAAAGTACAGTTTTGTACCTACCATAAATGTAGATGTTCGAGTGCTAATACAGCTGCAGTCATTACAGATGGGGTTCTCCTGCCGTCAGGCGGGTCCTCGGTCGGCCGAATTCCAAAGTCTAGGTCCGGCATCGGTTGTTGTCGCCTTCTTCCCTGACGTCAGAGCGACAGGGGTATATAAGACACAGCCGACGCCATTTTCTTCAGTCTTTCTTGCCCCAGATGTCAGGTGCCCCCAGAAGGAAGGCAATACATAATTTATGTATTTATGTATAGTCATGCAATGTAATATAATCAAAATTCAGTAATTGCAAGCAAATACACCATAGAAGGATAACCCAAACAGGTTGTATGAGGAGGCGTTAGCCACTAGGCTTGTACCAAGAGGGGAAGGAGGGAGGGAAACCTGGACTGCAGCTGTATTAGCACTCGAACATCTACATTTATGGTAGGTACAAAACTGTACTATGTCCATCGTGCATACAGCTGCAGTAATTACAGATGGGTAGAATCCCAAAGCTACGCACAGGGTGGTAGGCACTAGGTGGAATTAGGAGGAGCCAGAATGCCCTGCAACACAGCAGTGGCAAAGCCTGCTCTTGTTTTGGAGTATAAAGGTAGGTGGTAGTGTTTAGTGAAGGTATGCACCGAACTCCAGGTGGCTGCCTCCAAAATATCTTTGGTAGGAACTCCTCTGAGGAAGGCTGCAGAGGTAGCTGTGGCCCTTGTGGAGTGGGATCTGATGCCTGTAGGCACAGATTTACCATGAAAGGAGTAACAAAAACGTATGCAGTGGCCTATCCATTTTGAAATTGTCTGTTTGGAAATTGGCTTCCCTTGAGCTCCTACAGCATAGGACACAAAGAGTTGTTCTGATTTCCTGAACGGCTTTGTTCTGTTCAAATAGTAATGCAGCTGTCTATGGATATCTAAGGAATGTAGCAGCCTTTCCCCTTTGTTTTGAGGATTGGGGTAAAAGGTAGGTAAGTGTATGGCCTGATTTAAAGCTACCCTGGAAACTACCTTAGGCATAAATGACGGGTTGGTTCGTAGGGAAACCCTGTCCTGATGGAAGATGAGAAAGGGCAGCACAGCCATGAGGGCCTGTAATTCCGAGACCCTACGAGCTGAGGTAATAGCCAAAAGGAAAGCTGTTTTCCAGGACAAATATTGCAAATCTGTTGAGGCAGCTGGTTCAAAAGGAGGCAATGTTAATTTTTCTAGAATGTAATTAAGAGCCCAGGCTGGGATTGGTTGTTTCCTTGGAGGTCTTATATTCTTAGCCCCTCTGAGGAACTGTCTTAAGAGTGGGTGAGAGAATAAGGGTGGATCAGTGTTGTATTCTGCAGAAATGGCTGAGGCATGGATTTTGATGGAGGAGAATGAAAGTCCACTGTTCAGCAGCTCAGTTAGATACTGTAATATCTGAGGCAAATTCAGTTTTCTAGGATCCTGGTCCTTTTTCTCATTCCAAGTGCAAAACCGTTTCCATTTTGCGGAGTAAGCTTTTCTAGTAGATGGCCTTCTGGCTTCCAAAATGACATCCTGTACCTCCTTGGAGAGTAGGGTCTGCTGTGGTGTTAAGGAATTTTCCATGCAGCCAGATTGAGTGTTTTCAGCTGACTGTGAAGAGTTTTGTAGCTGTGCCGAGTCAGAAGAAGAGGCATTAGAGGTAGGGTCCAGGGAGGAGAATGTGTTAGGCTCCTCAGGAGTGGGTACCAGTGTTGTCTTGGCCAGTCTGGAGCAATCAGTATCATCTTTGGTCTGTCTGCTCTTGCTTTCAAAAGCACCTTGGGCAGTAGAGGAAGAGGTGGGAAAGCGTAAACTGTCCGTGCTGCCCAACTGAAAGAAAGGGCGTCCACTCTCCAGGTCTTTGGATGAAATGTCCTTGAGCAGAATTTTGTTAATTGGTGATTTTTGTGGGAGGCAAAGAGATCTATGTCTGGCCTTCCCCAGGCTTGGATTATCTTTGTAAACACTTGAGGATGCAACTTCCATTCGTGAGGGTCTGTCATATTTCTGCTTAGATTGTCTGCCAGCGTGTTTTCCATCCCTGGCACGTACTGTGCTTGAAGCTTGATTTGCCATTCCAGAGCCCTGTTCCAAAGTGACATGGCCAGCCTGCACAGGGGGTATGAATGTGTTCCTCCTTGTTTGTTTATGTACCACATTACTGTGGTGTTGTCTGTTCTTATTAATAATTGCCCTGGATGCAGGAGGTACTTGAAAGCTGTAATTGCATTTATCACTGCTAGCATTTCCTTTTGATTGATGTGAAGGTGCTTTTCCTTTTGGGACCATTTGCCCTGAATGCACCTGTCTGTCATGTGTGCCCCCCAGGCGTAGTCTGAGGCGTCTGTTGTGATGACTTGATTTGCTTGAGGTTTGCAGAATGGTAGACCTGCGTTTGTTTGGCATGCTTGAGCCCACCATAGAAATTCCTTTTGCAAACATGGAATTAGTGGTATTATTGTTTCCAAACTGTGGCTGTGTTGAGACCATAGGTTTTTTAGGTACCATTGAAGTTTCCTCATATGCAACTTTGCACATGGGATTAGAAGAATGCAAGATGCCATGAATCCCAGAGCCTGCAGGATTTTCCTTGCAGTTAGCCTGGTACAATTTGCTAGTATCTTGAAGTACTGAGTTAGTTGCCCCTGTTTTTCTGGCGTAAGATAGGCCATCTGGGTGTTTGTGTCCAACTTGGCACCCAGGAAAATTATTTTCTGAGATGGTGTTAGCCTGGATTTCTTTTTGTTGACTGTGTATCCCAGAGAATTCAATAACTGTGTTACATAAGCCAGATGTTCCAGAAGTATGTGTTTGCTGTCCGCTTGGATCAGGCAGTCGTCCAAAAAAGGGTATATTTGTATCCCTTGAAGTCTGCAGTAGGCAATTACTGATGCCAGGCATTTCGTGAATACTCTGGGCACAGTAGATAAGCCAAAGGGCAATGCAGAGAATTGATAGTGGATTGAACCTGCAAGAAATCTGAGGTATCTTCTGCAGCTTTGTCTGATTGGGACATGCAGGTCTGCCTCCTTGAGGTCCAATGTTACCAGCCAAGACCCCTTGCCCAGCATGGGAAGAAGCTGCTGTAAGGTGAGCATCTTGAATTTTGGTACGAGTAGAAATGTGTTTAGGATGGATAAGTCCAAAATGGGTCTCCAATCGGTTCCCTTCCTTGGTACCAGGAATAGTCTGGAATAAAACCCTTGACCTTGTTCGTGAGTAGGTACCTCTTGAATAGCTTTCATGTCCATGAGCTTTGAAATTTGTATTTGAGCCTCTGCCCTTTGATTGTGTGGCAGGTTCGGCATGCCTCTCATTTTTGGAAGAGTGTGAAAATGAAATCTGTAGCCTCTGTTTATAATGTCCAGGATCCATTTGTCTTTTGTAACAATATGCCAATTTTTTGAAAATAATGCCAGTTTTCCTCCCAAGGGTGCTGCCACTTGAGCCTTGCTTGGCATGCAAAGGGGAAAGTCATTGGGTTTGTTTTCTGTATTGCTGTGCACTGTCTTCGCCACCTCTTGATACTGGAGATTGCCATTGTCTGCCTCTATATAATCCTTGAGATTGTCCTCTGCCCCTTCCGCGTCTGTATCTACCTCTTTGGGGCTTGTCCGTGGCTGGAAAGGACCAGTTTTTTGAAGGCCAATTTCTACTAAAACGTGGTGGTTGTAGCTGTAGAAAAGCCTTAACAGTTTGCATAGATTTAGCTTTTTCTTCCATTTTCCTTAGTATTTTCTCAGCATTAGTACCAAATAATACATCCTTTTGTAAAGGAGCATCTAGTAATTTAGCTTTGGCATGATCAGGCAAGGTTTGTTCCCTAAGCCAGGCATGTCTACGAATGACCGATCCTGTAACTGCAGCTCTACTTGAGGCCTCTAGAGCATCATAACCACATTGTAAGGTGTGCTTACCCACTTGCTCTGCACTATGCATCATATCCTGCAACTCCTTCAGATCTGGTTGTTCAGGTTGTGTCATTTTATTCTTTAATTGTGATAACAGAAACTGCTGATATTTAAGCATATGGAACTGACAATTTAAGGCCCTCATGGCTACGGTGGCCGAGGTATATACCTTTTTTCCCCACCTTTCTAAGGATCTAGACTCTCTTTCGGAAGGTAATGGATTCTTAGCAGTAGAGGCCTTCATTCCCTTGGGGCCCGGAGAAATGGTTTCTGGGTCAGCATTATGGCTTTTGTAAAGAAACTGGTGTGAGTTAGGAACTCTGTAGTACCTATCAGGCTTGACTGGGGCTGGAGGCAGGGAATCCGGATTAAGGCAAGCCTCCGAATAAACATCATCAAGCATGTCCAAGACAGCAGGTATCACTAGAGGTCTGTGCTGAGGTAGCAGAAGAAATTCCCTAAGCCTTTTCTTGGAATCTGAAAAATCCCGGCCTTCCCAATGGAAGTGTTCCCTCAAGGTATGCAAGGTTTCCCCAAATGAGAAATCCTCTGGGGGGGATACAGAAGGAATGGGCTGTTCTGCATCAGAATCTTCAAAAGGGGAGTACGAATGCTCCTCTTCATCAGAATGTTCTGAAATAATGGAGCCCTGGTCAGAAGAGGGAGATTCTTCCTCCACTCTGGGTCTCTTGTCCGGTGGGGGTTGGGAACCCCTGATAGGAGTAATTAAATCCTCAGCCATTTTGAGCATCTGTTTTTTAGGTATGGGGCCTGGAGATGGGCCCTGTGCAACAGGCCTCTGGGAGTGCATGGCTGATTTAGACTTAGTAAAGGCCTTGATGGAAAAAGAAGAAGAAGGTCTGAAGACACCATGGGTGGAAGAAGACCTGTCCACATTAAGAGGCTCAACACTCACAGTGGCTTCGGTAGCTATAGTCAGGGTGTGGGCCGAGGAACCAGCGGTCTTGGTTACAGAGGACACCTCCAGAGAAGTGTCGTCGGTAGTCAGGGGCTGCGTAGGCGCCTCACTGAGAACCGGACCACGTGTAGCCGGTTTCGGCGTGGTGTCGGTGGAGACCGCGGGCCTCGCATGTCGGTCTTTGTCCTTGCGTTTTTTGGACAAAACTGTAGTCGGAGTCTCCGACGACATTTTATAGTTAAAAGCTTTACCAAAAAAGTGCTGGGCGAACTCCGCCCGACGCTTAATAGTGCGTTTATTAAAAGTAGCACAAAAGCGACAGCCCGAGACGTCGTGGTCTGGGCCTAAACAAGGAATACAGAGGGAATGGAAATCCTTATGCGGTATTTGCTTCCCACAAGAAATACAATTGTTAACTTTGTCTGACATCGGTCTGAGGCAAGAAAAGTTTCAACGGGTACTTAGCTTTAAAGAAGACTTTGGTTTCCAAATTTTCGTAATTTCAGGAGCTGGCCGACCGGCACTTGCGAACTGCTTCTGCTTCGGGCACCGCGCGGCGAAAAAGACTGAAGAAAATGGCGTCGGCTGTGTCTTATATACCCCTGTAGCTCTGACGTCAGGGAAGAAGGCGACAACAACCGACGCCGGACCTAGACTTTGGAATTCGGCCGACCGAGGACCCGCCTGACGGCAGGAGAACCCCATCTGTAACGACTGCAGCTGTATGCACGATGAACATCAGGGGTTGGATAAAAATTTACCTTATTCTTAGCATTTCCCCCTTATAATGTAATTATGAAAATGGTAGAAGCTTTAAATGCCCCAACTAAGCTGCAGGATGTGACGTTGGCTATTGGAGAATTGACTAAGGGAAAATCACCCAAACTAGATGGGCTAAGTGTAGATTTCCATAAAAAAATATAAGCAGCTCTTAGCTGCTACATCTTACTTTTTGTCTGCAAGCAATACTGTCTAAATCTTTTCCAACATCTGTTACAAAGGCAAAAGTTATCATGATTCTGAAACCATTGAAAGACACCTTAACAGCTGCTAAATACAGGCCGGTTTTACTACTGAATACAGACATGAAAATATTTGAAAAGACATTGGCAATGACATTAGGGAAGGTACTGCCACTGACTATCCCCAGGGAATCATTTAGGTTTTCTCATGACCAAAAACAGACAGGCCACAACAGAGGGGTTGTGGCTAACCAAGTTTGCTGAGGACTGCAAATTAGGTGCAATCACCGAATCTCCAAATGATGTCAGTATACTTCAGGAGGGACTTACGCAAACCAGTGATTCGTTTCAAAGCCATTGACTCAAACTCAATGCTAAAAAATGCATTATCATCCTATTTGGTAAAAACGATATCCCTGCAGACTATCACATAAATAATAATACCTTAAGTAATAACTCAGTAGTGGCAGACTTGGGGATGCAAGTTGAATGTAGTCTAAATTTTGACCACAACGTGTCTACAGTGGTCAGGAAGGCATTCTACATTACACACCTCTTTGGCAAAGGCACTGCCTCAAGAGCAAAAGAAGTCATAACTCCCTTGTACTTGACCATCATCAGGCCAACAACTGAGTACAATGTTCCCTTTGGTATGTACCTTATCAGGCACCTGCAGCAACTTGACAAACCTCAGAAATTTTTAACCAAGAAAATTCAAGGTCTCCAGCACAGGTCATACACTGACAGGCTGACGACACTGTCACTGTACTCAGTAGCATACAGACTACTTACAGGAGGCTTGTGCCTGGCCTATAGAGCAATCTCAGAACCAAAATTAATGGAAATGCTGCACATCCGCAATTCAAATATGACAAGGGTCACCACAGCTCCAGGGACCTTAACTTGGTCTGCGACATAAATAGGACCTGCTGGAGAGACAGATATGTCTCACAGAGGTTGCCACTCATCTGGAATAGGCTACCAATTCACATCAAACCGAGCCCCTTTATAACCCTGTTTAAGCGTATCCTGGATGATTGGATGGGAAACCGTAAATTCTTTCTAGGGATTTCACCTATGACCCTCCTAGATATGGGCAGTTGTTGCTAACTAAGACCTCGAGTTTAGGCAAGATCCTTTATATTGGGTTTCTCTGGTACTATACTGGTACATATGGCTAGGCTTATAAAGACATTTGGGTCAATAGCCTAATAACCACCTGTGAACCTATAAGAGATCTGACAGTGGTGAAGATACAATTAGGACTTTGTTAAAGTTGCAGAAAATTTGTCAAGAGGAAAACAGAGATTTGGCAGTGCTGTTAACAGACTTAACCAAAGCCTTTCAACACTATCTTATGGGGTTTTATATGGCAAGAAATGACACTTTACCATATCCTACAGGAATTCAGTTACTCTAAGCCAGTCCAACAGTGAGAATATATTAGAAAGGGACATTATCAGATCTTGTAAACATATAAAGAACTAGACAAGGATGTTCCCTGTCCCCATTTGTTTATTTAAATTGTCTGTTCTACTGACAAATACTTACAAACCAAATTTGAATCAGCTTGCATTAAGCTGGGATATGGTAAATGTCCCTTGTCTGCTTGGTTTACTAATGATTTGGTGATTTGACTCTACCAGCCTGTCAAGGTTTTGCAGAGTATCTTAAAGCAACTAGAACATACTGGAATATATGGGGCTTAGGGTTAATAGAGACAAAACAAAGTTCTTTCCCCTACCTTTGGATACATGGAAAAGGGCTACCTTGCTTCCTGAATTACAGAAATGTACTTTACAAGAAGTAACCTACTTAGGGATAGTCGTGAGAACATAGATGTGTAGAATGGTTGAAGGAAACCTAAGATCTAGTCTTGAATTCATACAACTTAACCATTTGCAAAATGGAAAAATCTCTACCTGCATTTCCTTTTTATAGCATGACACCTGCTGCACTTCACATTCTCCTATTATATTAAAAAAGCTCAGAAACTGATTTTTGTTTACATTTAGGGTGGGGAAAGATCCAGAGTTAGCAGAAAAAAAAGATGATCATCCCAGTCAAGCAAAGGGGCTTGCGGATTTCTGACTTAGAAGGGTATATATACTAGGGTGTTAGTGGATTGGTGTTCCTGTAGGATGAGGCAAGTTGTAAGATCAAAAGAGTTTAACTCAGTTCTATACTTTCATTCCACGTGCAATCTAGTGGCACACCCTCATTTAAAGTTTAGGACGCAGGCGGTACAGATGCATGCTTTGAAAGGATAATTATTGGGACTAAGGGTAAGCAGACATGCCCCATGTTAACAACTACCTTTATATGGTGGTACCCTGGGACTGTGATTGATAATACGACTATTTGGTGGGACAGCTGGGTGAAGGCAGGCATTTATTTTGTAGAAGACATTTGGGATGAAGCATCACAAACAATGTGTAATTGGGTACATATTTACACAAAGTTTCCAGTACTAATGCATCAATGGTGGCAATATTTTCAGGTTAGTGTAACTGTTCTTGCAAGCAATACACACAAAAATTGGAAAAAAAATGACACTGAGTCAGTCCCCTGGATAGCTGATTAAGTCCATGAGACGTAGAAAAGGTAGCTTAGGTTGATGTTAAAGTGTTCTGATGGCAAACAATATGGATTTAGTCCTACAACCCGTAGAGAAATGGAACTTGATGTTGACAAATGTAATTGAGAAAGAGGACTGGATGGGTTATCTTCACAGTGAAAGGGACAACAAAGGGCCTTTATCTGCCAGATTCACTTTGTTAAACTGCTTCCTCGGTGCCAAACAGGAATAACCACTAGTGACAGACGTTTGAACTGTCACCATGAACAGACTAAGTACTTCCATCTAATATGGGAATGTGGACAGTCAGGAAACTTTGGGATGAAGTGAGTGAAGCTATAGTTTGAGCAACACATGTTAAACTCCCTCCACAAACAGATTTTAAGTCCTGGATCTTTGGGACACAACCATCTGATGTGTACCTGGGATCTACTGGACATTTCTAGATTAGATCTGTGATTTCTACACTCCTACCATCATTATTTCATAATTCAAAAGGACTGACTCAGAATATCTGGACTGTTATTCAGACTTCAGTATAAATTGGCTAAATGGATATGTCAAAGGATATACATGAATACATTGTTGGAGTATTGGTGCATTCTTGAGTTTAAGTAATACTTAAACTAGTAAGCAGGAGGGGCAATGGGGATTGATTTCTTTGTCATATTTGTAGTTATTAGGAAGATACTGCACTACACTGACCTGGAATTGACTTAGCTTGGTTTTCCAGTTTTCTTTTTTAGCAGCTGGCCTAGTCCAGTTTTTCTGACTCACGACCTTGTATTACTTTGTGTCTACACCCCTCTCCTGCCTTGAACCTGCATACCTCCCTCCCACTCCTGCTTAATTACAGAGGTATCAAAAAGCCTGATGTAGAAAGGCATCATCTTTTCACTTAGGTTTTCTGCCTTGTTTCATAGGAATCCCCAGTAGTGTGCTCGCATGTAAGTACTACCTGGTATTGTTTTTGGTTGTGATTCTTATTGCTATTTTTGTAAAGTTCATCCTAAGGGGATCCTGCAGTGCTCCTGTAACCACTCTGCCTCCCCAAGAACTAACTTTAAACGTGTATGTACTCTATTGTAAAATAAAAATATATCCTATACCTACCACTGTTGTATATTAACCCTGCATGCATTTGCTAGCAGTCTACCATAGATTTTATCTCCCTTTACTCTCCTAAACTCTTTCCCCCTCTTCTGAGTGCTCATAGCTTACCATTGAACTTACTCAGTTAGGACACCAGGTGGCATTGTTCAACCACTACCTATCTTTTAATACAAGCCAAAAGTACTGTAACTGTTCTATGAATTTAACACTGCCCTGTTTTAGCCCTATTAATACTTACTATATTCTACTAAATTGCTACTGCCTTGTTTTCAGCTCCTATACCCTGTCAACTCTCTGCATCCTTCTAATTTCACACACACAGTGCCTTATGCCAGTGCTTCCTTACCTCTGAGCTAGTTCTCAACTTCACTGATAACTTTTCGTTAGCTTTCTTCCTTCTCCTTGGCTCTACTTGCTCTGTTCGCCCAGTGGGCTCACTCCGCTCCCTTACCCTGCCCCCAATTTCCACCCACCCCCACTACTCCTACTTTTATTTTAACCACTCCCCACCCACTCAAGACAACCATCCAGCCTTTCCCTCTTTACCCCTCCTCCTTTCACCTACAGTAATTAAATACATCACTAATTAAATACATCACTCTTTGACTATACCATCTCACACCACAGCTCTTCTCTCCAACTACAAATCCTCTCATATTAAACTACCTTTTTCTAACCATACTTTTCTTACTGTTCCTAACACTCCAAACCACCATCTCCCTCCTACTACTCCTAACAACTTTTTACCATGCCATCTCTTATGCCTCCAATCAGCTTCCACTCTCTACTCCTTACCATGCTCCCACACAAAACCATCTCCTCCCTCACATAAATAATCATTTCTTTTCCATCTCCTCCTCTCTGTTTCAGCTCAACCCTCTGCACCTTTTTAATCCTAAAATTATTTCCACTACTGCTAAGACACTTGCTCTTAAACAAATACTAGACCATCCAGAATACCCTAAATCCAAACCAAAACACACTAAAATAACTTCCTTCAATAACCTCATCTTAGCTGGAGACATTCACCCCAATCCCGGACCTAACCCACCCACAAATAACAATTACCCTCCCATTTCCTCTAACCTTTCACCCCCCCTACAATACTCTTAAATTTTTCACACTCAATGCCCACAGTCTCAACACAAAGCACATCAGTTTCAAGCATGACTAAATCATAACCAACCTGACACTGTAGCCATCTCTGAAACTTGGCTCAAACCCCACATCTCTGACTCTGAAATCCTATCCTCTGGATTTCACACACTTAGATGTGACCACCCAAAGAAAAAAGGCACAGGAGTTGCATTAATCTGTTCCACTCTACTTACTTTACTTCCCCTACCAAACCCCATTCCTAAAGTCGCCAATGCAGAACTAACAGTCAGTCTATTAAAAATGAAAAATCACAAAAGCCTCTGTATCATTGTCCTTTATATCCCACCCAGAAATAACATCTCATCCCTTGAAGATATACTCCAATGGGCCTCAGCTGAAATTAACCTTGAAACTTACATACTAGGTGATGTAAACATCAACTGGAATAAAATCAATGGCCCCATACCCTCCCTGTCCATTAACCTCTTTAACTTTGCTCAAGTAACCCACTCCATGACCAGACCCAATAAAACAATTCTCCCAGGATCCACTCTTGACTGGATCTTAGTCACCCATCCAAATAAAATTACTAACTCTGTCACCTTCCCTGACTCTTATTAGTGACCACCTCCCAGCTTTCATTTACTGTGCGACCACCTCCCATCCATACCAATATCAATATATTCAGACCTGCAACCTTAGTAAATTTGACCCCAAATCCTTCTCTAACTATCTCAAACAAATGAATTGGAACATTCTAAAAAAACTTTCCACTCTATAAAACCATAGACCACTTTAATTCTACTCTCCTAAATGCTCTAAATTCCCTAGCTCCGCCATGGAAAAAAAAGAATAAAAACTATAACTGCCCTTTGGCTAACCAAAGAAACAAAGCAAATTATGCATCAAAGAGACAAATCCTGGAAGCTTTAACAAAAGAATAAACTCCCTGAAACCCTTCTCCAATATACACAGCTCCGTAACTTTGCAAAACAACAAATATTCAAAGACAAAAAATTCCACTACATTAAGGTCCATTCCAACCATCATCAAAAACCCTAAGCTTTTTTGGAACTCCATAAACTCACTCCTCAACCCAGGCTCCAAAAATAACCCCTGTCCAGACCAAAGTAAATCTGACCTTGAATTAGCCTCACTACTCAACTCTTACTTTATAGAGTCAATAGCCGACCTAATGAAAACTTTTCCCAATGATGACCCATCTCTCCTACATTCCACCTCATCTAAGTCCCCAAATAATTTCCCCCTATGTTTGAGCTTAAACCTGTCTTCACTAACTATATAAAAAGACTTCTATCCAAACTTAAATCCTGCTCCAATGCACCTGACATAACCTCTTCCTTTCTCAAGTCTGCTGCCGATGGTATAGCTCTCCCAATTAGTAGCCTAATTAATAGATCCATAAAGGAATCCTATGTCCCTAAACTCTGGTGTTCCACCTTTATTCTTCCTCTCCACAAGGGAGGCAAAAGCACTAACATTTCAAACTTCCGCCCTATAGCTCTTCTCTCTCCAATCTCCAAAATCCTAGAAAAATGCATCCACTTCCAACTTACGCCTTTTCTGACTAAACACCAACTTGTTACCCCTACTCAACATGGCTTCCAACCAGGACATAGCACTATAACAGCTCTACTCTCATTCTTAGAAACTATCAATCAAGCCTGAGATTCTGGGAAATTGGTATCCACACTGCTCCTAGATCTTTCTAAAGCATTCAATATTGTTTCCCATAAGCACCTTCTAAGTCACCTCTCAAACCTAAATCTCTCCCAAAACACTCTTTCCTGGTTCTCAAGCTATCTGTCAGATAGATCTCAGCCTGTAAAATAGAAAAAAGGCAGCTCAACTTTCTTATCCACACCTACCAGAGTACCACAGGGGTCCTTCATTGGACCAATGCTGTTTAATATCTTTATCAATAACTTTCACTCTGCTATTCTTAATGCCAAAGTAATCCAATATGCAGATGACTCTACACTTGTCTGTTGTGCCTCTAACCTCCGTGAACTTCTATCTAAAACTCAGATTGCCTTCTCAACTACTGAGATCTGGATGAACCAAAATCATCTTTCTCGCAATGCTAACAAATCTAAAATACTATTCACACCCTCAAAATCTTTCTTTTGATAAAAATTACTTCCAAGTCCTTAGCCAAAGCAACTCTCAGATCAAAGTTGTTCCCTTTGCCAAACTACTCGGTGTAACTATAGACGAAACAAACACCTCAAGCTTGACATCCATATTCAGCAAAATATAAAGAAAACCCACCAAAAACTAGGTAAGCTATACAGGAACAACCACTTCCTCTCTACTTCTACCAGGCATACTCTAGCCTCCTCTTACCTCCTTCCCTCCCTTCTGTACTGTGCCCCGATACTAACTAACCTATCCTCGTCCATTACTTCCAAACTTGAAAGCTGTTATAGCAAAATTTCTAAATCTGCCACCAAAGCCCTCCAATCCCTCAACTGGTTAGAATTCACAAATTACCTGGACTTCCTCCAGCTCACTACATCACATAGACTAATATTTAATCCAACCAAATGCCCCGCTCTAACTAATATCCTTCCCCCATACACCCCAAATAGAACTCTCAGATCTGAACATCAAAACTTAATTACTGTCCACAAACCTAAATGTCCTGCTGGGCAACTTCTCCTTAGGTAAGAAATGGAATTCTCTCCTTTCCACACTAAGGACAATGTCAAACACAAACAACTTCAAAACTCAGCTTTACACCTACCTCTCCTCCAAATGGAAATGTAACTGCATTCTCCCTACCTAGAACTCTTCAACAAAAGCCTCTGGTAGGGTATCTTCCTGAGTTCCTAAGCACCTTAAAGCTGGCTATAACCTTCTATAGCTAATTCCCATACGATGTCTCACACTCTGTAAATATTGTAAAGAGCTTTTGACTTTTGACTTTAACTGTGTGAATTTGTTAAAATGTATCTGCACTATATTTTTCCACTATGGGCAATATTGCTCATGCTGTTATTTGATATGTGTTTGTACTTTTATTTTTATTGGACTGTAATCTTTACTGTAATCTCTTTCATGGAGCTTTTCTCCCCGGGCCTCCACTGAAAAAGGGCTCTCTGTGCCCAGTGGACTTCCCCGGTAATCAAACTGGAAATAAATAAATAAATTAATTAATTAATATTTCACTGTTGAAACATCTTGTACCTTTAAGTATTGTCAAAGTTTCAATGCTTGTTTCTTTTGTCAAAGATGTTTTTTTTTTTTTTTAATTAATAAACCTTATTTCATGTTAAAAACATATGGTGCTACAGATTAAAGTTTACTGATCGAGAATTGTTAAGTGACAAACATGCTAAAATGATAACAGCAGATAAACCTTCGGATCAGATGTCATTAAATGGAGTTAAATAATGAAAATACTGATTCAGAAACAGATCTTCAGCAGAAAATAATATCAAAGGACTATAAAGGTCATAGAATATCCAGTAGTTCTGTCTGGCAGCTGAGAAATCCATATGCTACAGTCATGCAGTCTGTTCTTCAGGAACTGCATATTTCTTTTTTTATTATCAGTTAAGACACAAGAAAATAGACATTAATATAAAAGAAAACAAACTGCATGTTTCCAGTTACATGCATTATACATCATATAACTTCTATTTTTATAACTATCATCAGTCCAACTTTACATAAACTGCTGAATTCCTACCTTCCCTTAAACCTTGGTCTTCCTCCAGAACATTATTCTGCACTGGGTTCTGACTTGTCTAAACATGGGCTAAACTCTTGGCTAGGCTAATAAGGGCCTCAGGGCCAAAAGCCTAGTAACCGCCTATGATCCTATGTATTGTTCCCACAATTTCTATTTATTTCTATGTAATTTGCTCTTTCCCTTTTGTAAATATCCCACTTCCAGCTCTTTTCTTTCTTTTGCAATATTCAATACATCAAATGCAGTTGATTTAGACGTTGATTTCCATTTTCTACTATTTTTTTCTTTTTGGCAGGCACCACAATGTACAAGACCTTACTACATCTAGGCAATTCAGATTTTGTGTCCCAGCTCAAAATAATTATTTTCTTAGTGACAAGGGTTTTCTCATCCAGTATTTCTGACAGAGTACTCTGAAGGAAATGTTTAAAATCTGCCAACTCATTACACTCTTAAAATATATATTCCCAGTTACCTCTGTCTTCCCCATCACACCTCCAACATTTGCCATCTACATGAGGGACAATTCTCAGGAATCTGCTGAGGGTATAAAAACACCTCTGCAAACTATTCCAAGCAAAAATCCTAAACCTTCTAGACTTTGTTGATACCTGGGAGCCATACATATGTTCTCCCATTGTTCCCTTGTAAACTACATATCCAATCTTCCCAATCTTTTCTAACCTCCTCTGACTGATTCTTATAGTTATTCTGCAATAATTACGTCCTAAAAATTATATTCTTTTAACATCAACTTCTTGTTCCAGACTCAACTAAAAACTCTACCACAGCAAGTCTTTCACTTAAGATTCCCCTATCCCATTCTCTTTGCCTATACTCTTGACATCAATCCTGGTAGGGGAGGCAGTCTCGACTCACATTTCAAATGTCTTCTTGGCCTCGTCCCACTTTATTACCCTTCTCTCTCTCTCTCTCTCTCTAGTTATTTGCTCCCAATACCTTGGTTTCTTTGCCAGTTATCTCCAGTAAATTCCAGCCCCCTCTTGTCTATTCTCAGCACACCTACTTGCAGTCATCCCTGTCAGTAAAATCTCCTTTCTCTGTTCCTGTGTTGGCTTAGTTCTTAGAATACGTTCTGCTACTTTATGAAGATAGTATTCTGTATGGCTGTTACTCCCCTTAAGGATCGGGTCTATATTACATGCCTGAACGTTAAGGTGATCGAACAACTAAACGTCTACCCGTAAATGTCGAACCCTTTAAACCGTGAATGGCCATTTCCGCAAATTTTTTCCCTGGGAAAAAATTTGCTTGGCCACAAGAAACAAAACAAACCTTTAAACACTAATCAAGTGTGTGGGGGGGTTTGCCCCCCACACCCCCCCAACTAAATATACCAACTCCGAGATCACTCTACATTGGGGAAAAGAGCAAATTACCAATGACGGCCAAGCAACTTTTTCCCAGGGAAAAAAAACTGTGTAAATGGCCATTAGCGATTGTCAGAGTTCGATCATCTAAACGGTTGATCACGTAATATAGACCCAAAGGATCTGCATCCAAAATCCCATTCTCTTCTTATTTCTTGAATTTCCCCCCTGCTTCATCATTATCCCTTTTCACTGTGAATTATAACCTTCTGCTTGTGTTATGTATACAAACTTTAATTATGAAGCTCTAGAATACCCCTTCAAATCAGGTAATCTTAAACACCTTGTTCTATTGGAAGGATCAACTTAACCTACTTAACCCTTGCCGTTTTCCCCACCAAGATATATTCTTTCAATTCTTTATTAATTATTGTCCATAACTTCTTCTCTGATCAATAAAAATAAGCCTGATCTGTATATAAAGCTAAAGTAACTAAAAGTATTTTCACTACTTGCATCTTACTATCTATATCTAAAAACAAGAACTTCCATTTTCTCCATTTTGTATTATCTTTAGTTTAGTCTCTTCCCACATATCCTTAGCTGCCATAACAAAAGCCTTTTTAATCCACACTCCTAAATAATTTATTTTATTATGTCCCCATAAGTATGGGTATTACTGAACCAATTCATTTGTGGGTGCATAATCTATGGCTATAACCTTTGTTTTATCTTCATTAATTTTATATCCTGACTTGAAACTGTCTTAAAATGTTCCACAACACTGAGATGCCCTTTTCTGGATTTATCAGGTACAAAATAATTTTGTATGCATATACAGCCAACTTTTCTTGATTAATCCAATAGTTTAATTGGCTTCCTTATATCTCCAGTATGTGTGCATTAAATTATACAACAGATAAATTATTTTATTGGCTGTATTTTATGGAAGAATTATATAGAGAATAGTTTACTACAAGGAAAGATAAAAGTAGTATTTACTTTTTTTACTAAAAAAATATGTTGGAAAATGTCTGGAACTTCTGAGTTGGAAACTGTGGCATGAACAGATTAATGACTCATTTTATTATGAAATGTTGTAGCAAAAATTACATAATTGATTTAAAATCAGTATTAAAGAAAAGCAATACGTTTACACATATTGGGTGAAGTCATTACTTTTTATTGAGAAAAATTTTGGAAAAACTAGTAATAAAAGAACTAGTAGAAAAGAAGTATTAGAAGGTTCTTTCCAAAAGATTATGTAGTAATTATCAATCAGAAGAATCCTATGATCATGCTTTATTTTATTATTTATTTGCTTTTGTTGACCAGGAAAGTCTACTGGACTGAAGTAATCCCATTTTCAGTGAAGGTCTGGGGAGAAAAGCTCCACAAACAAAATACATGACAGTACTCATTAATTAAACAAGTATTACAAAGGGTAAAAACAAAAAAACTCACTTGAAACATTATACAAGTTATGTGGATAAAAGGTAATGAAGACTACAAACGAAAAAGATTTTTTTTAGCAGACAAGACATACATACTATGCACGTATAGTTTTACAATTATTCTTATGCCAGGTGAAGATAAATGAGCTATAAGGTGCTTTTCATGGGTGACACAGGTTAGGAGAACGATTATGGATCTGATGGAGTCGAGCAGGTAGTCTACTGAGGTTACAGTCTAATCAGGTTAGAGAGGATTGGGACGAGCAGAGCCACTGAGTAGAAAGATATTGCTGTAGAGACTTTTTGAATAAGAAGGCACTACTAATGGTCTGGAGATCAGGTGGAAGTGCACTCCAGAGTTTAGCTACAGTAAAAGAATATAGATTTTGACCAGCAGGAAGTTTTGGTCTGCTCACTTGGATGAGAGATTAATTTTCAGTTCTGAGACCTATTTGGTTGGTAAGGAGTCAAAAGGGGAGCAAGGGCAGGGCATTCAAGAGGTTTATAGATAATTATGTGTGCTGTAAATGGTTCTATGTATGTGAGATATTGTGGGAGTTCAAACCAATTCAGGGATTGTAGCGAAGAGCAATGAAGGGGTGAATATTTTGAATTAGTAACAAACTTGGCAATTTTGTTATAGCAGGTGTTCATCTTAGTTTTTAAGCAGGACAGGATATTTGTTAGAAAGGGAGCACCATGTAGCAGAGAAGGAAGAAGAAATGTTGTTGTGGATGTGATGGTCAAATATTAAGTTTTCATCTATGGTAAAATCAGATTTGCTAATAGTGGTGTTTTTGGGGGGGGTGAAAAGAAGGAACATTGCTTTTTAGGGTGCAGGCAAGATGACTTTTAGTCACCCAAAATTTCGGTTGTGGAGAAAGCATTTTGGGTCTCAATCAGAAGTTTGATTCTGAGGTGGTAAAGCAGATAACTGTAGAGTCATCTGCATATTGAACTGCAGAACTGTGAGAGAGAGCAGAGTGAAAGTTATTAATGAAAATGCTAAAGAGAAGAGGCCTTAAGATGGACCCTTGGGGAATTCCAGTGGAAGTACTGAGGAAATGTGAGGGGGAGTGTAGCCATTTGGTAGATTGTCTGTCTGTAAGATAATTGGTAAACCAGTGTAGGACAGGAGTGGACATGCCCAGGTGTGACGGCTTTGAAGAGGAGAGAATGGGAGATGGCATCAAAGGCCTTTGAGAGATCAAGAGAAAGTGCAGAGACAAGTTTACCTTCATTACGATCATGGTTAACAGTGTTCAAGAAGGATAGGAGAGCAATAATGGTGCTGTGTCAGGCCAGAAACCATGCTGAGTAGTGGAAATGAGTTGGTTTTTGATTAGATAATTCATAAGTTGGGTTTGAATGCATTTTCCATTATTTTAGAGATGGGGATAGTATGATTATGGGATGGAAATTAGTGATGTCAGTGTTGTTACCGCCTTTGTGTAGGGGGAGGATGTAGGGTTTTTTCCAGATTCTAGGAAAGATCTGTTCATGAGAATGATAATGGGATAACTGATAGATCTAGCTGAAATTTGTAGATATTCTGGGGGTAAGTTGTCTGGAGCAGTGCTGTCAGGTTTGGGCTTTAGCAGAAGTTTAATTATGGTAGTAGTAGGAATAGGAGAGAAAGAAAAAGGCTGGAAGAAGAGTTTATTGAGGAGTACTGAGTTGGTATTGGGTTGTGACTGTGGCTAGTTTGAGGAAAAGTGGTGGCAAGTTTGGATATGGTCTCTATAAAGTAGGAGTTGAAAAGTGAAGCTATTTCTGTTAGGAGTTTTATCAGGATTTGGGCAAGGATTGCTCTTGGTGCCAAGGTTTAATAGAGTGGAGACAGAGTTCTATTTTTTGGGGGATTTTGGTTACAATTGTTTTGGAGACAAAGGTAGTATTTTTTTGTTTGTTTTTTATCTTTAATAACTAGATGTTTTACTTGTTTGTGGAGCTGTTTATATAGCTGGAGAGGTAGTCACACTTTTTTTGGTATCTCTAGATAACCAGATAGCATGATTTCATTTTATTGTCTTGTTTCGGAGAGAGCCATTCTACTGTGTAAACTTAGAAATGTTGAACTGAGAAATTCAACAGCTTTATCAAGGGGTAGAAATTTTAGACTGCTTCAATCAATTTTACTCAGTGTTTCATTAAAGGTTGTAGGGTTATAGTTAGCTAGATTTCTGGTGGGTTTGTACTGGTTTTGTATTAAGGTTGTGGGCATATTGCATATTATGTAGGCAGGGTGATGGTCACTGAAATTGCAAGGCAGAGTTCCTGCAGAGGAAATTTTGTTGGGGTCTGACACCAGTATCCAGTCTAGGATGGAACCATTGTTGTTGTTCTTCTTGGGCTGGGTTATAATAGTAATAAGCTGAGTGAAGTTATAAAGATTAATGGGTATAGCTGGCGATGGATTTGCATGATCTAGCTAGTTTATGTTTACACCACCTAGAATTATAGTTTCGTTGTGGATGTTGTTTGAGATCTAGGCTAAGAATTATTCTAATATGGGTATATTATTACCTGGTGGGATGTATATGGCTACCAAGCAAAGACTTTTGAATTTGTTCAGTTTTAGATGTGTAATAATGACTTCAGCTGCAGAGAATTGGGGAATACAGCTACAGTAGGGGACAATGGTAAAAGTGCTGGGGTAGAGAAGTGCAACTCCACCTCCTTTCTTGTGGGATCTGTTTGATCTTAAGCAGGAGAAACCTGGGGGGATGAATTCAGAGTCTTTTATGTATGGTTTTAGCCATGTCTCAGTTATGGCAATTTACTGACATGTTAAAGAAACCAGATGTTTTAGATAATGTATATGAAGCGTAAAATTTTGATAATTTGAGGAGCCTATCACTTGATATACGTCAATAAAGTCATTATGACACTAGATGTAAAAAACAGTGTGATTCTTATAATAAACAGATTGTGAGTGCCTTATGGATGTACTAGTTTGTTAGATGTAATAATCTCTTATATAATAAATATAGGCCTGTGTTGCTAAAAGGATGGAAACAAGACAGGTACATGAAGTAATGGGATTGTCTTTGGTTACAGTACCATTATTATATTGTAAAGCAATTGCTGCTTTCTTTCCTTTTTGGTGGACTCTTTGTATAAGTGTATACATTTGCCTACGGTTCCTATCACGTAGTCGAACTTTTACAAGTTCGAACCTCATATGGTCGACACCATAAGTTCGAATTTGTAAAAGTTCGAGCATTTCAATGGACATCTCCATAAGCAGAGGTTTCCATTTTGTTCAGTGGGGTGCGATCTCGGAATTGGTATATTTAAGTAGCGGGGGTGTGGGGGGGTGCAGGGGAGCGTGTCCCCCTGCTTGAAACAGTTTATTTTGTTTTACTTTTTTTTTTATTATTTTTTTTTTATTATTATCCATAGTCGAAGTTTTGTAACTTCAAACGTAACAGTTCGAACATTACGTGTTCGGAGTTATAAGACTTTGACTATGTGATATAGACCCATTTGCCTATACATTTTTTCTGTATACATATTTTGAATATCTGTATTTATTAAAGTTCCCCTGCTCTTCTTGATAAGTGCTATGGGATCTTTTACATCCATTACAGCTACCAGCAGCTCGGGCAGATGGAGTCACTGTCTCATCTGAATGACTGCACAATCAGCAGTGCAGCACTCCTCATATGCTGCACTGCCATGTGAATACTGAAAAATTAAATCAACTACCTGATGTGAAAAAAAAAAGGTCACAGCCTTCTGCACCAAAGGTGATTGTGCTACCTCTGGAACTGCTGAGGATCTTATAGATGTATACTGGGCTAATGACCACTAGGCCTTTATAAGCATAGCTATGCAACCCAAATGTAGCCTCATAAGTTACTGCGCTTTAGAGGTTATTCTAAAGGGTGTATGTAAGCCAGGCCATCTCGCAATAGGATAGGAGTGTAATTAAGAAAGATGACTTAATTGGCATACATAAAATCTCAGAGGTTTACTTGTGGGTTACTTGTCAGGATTCCTGCAACAGAATGTGCAATCTGTGACTCTGGGTTTCAAGTGATGTCATTACTTGTAAAGTACTCACACATGGATTCTTTTAAAAGGATTTTTTTTTTAAGTTAGTGCCAAAATTTTTAGAAGCAGGAGATCAATTATAACAGTGCTGTCAGTGACTCCCAAATGCAAAGATTCACCCTCTTAGCTGAATGAGCCAGCACAAGAGGGGAAAAGTACTGCATAATGCTTCTGAAACTTTCTCAGGCAGTGAGGAGGTCTCTTCCCTTTTTTGAGTTTGCAAGGTCTAGAAGTTTAAGAAGTGCATGTAGAAGGATGAGGACCACAAAAGCCCTCCGTAGAAGTACGGGTTCTCTTCCTCTATGGTAGTTGATCAACCAGGTCCTAAGTGGGCTTGCTGAGCACTTCCTCCAAGAAACAGGCACTCAAGATCTTGTTCCTAAGCTTCTGTTTAATAGGTGACAATCTCAACCACACCATCCTATGCAGGCACATGCCTAGGCCTGTAGCTCTAGTCAAAGCATCTGCACAGTGAAAGCCTCAGAAGGATGCATGATATCCTAGTCCAGAGACTGCAAACAGAATCTCTACAAGAGCCCTGTTGAGCCACAACAACTGGGAGGACTTTAAGTGTTACCAGAATCTTTCTAAGCAAATGGGACTGGTACTGATACATGTGACATCTTTTTCCACACGTGCAATGTCTTAAACATTTTTTCAGGCAGCAAGATGTCAAATTGCTGCATTCCTGGACCTTTGCTGGGGAGAAAGATAACAGTGGAGTTATAATTAGAAGACTTAGTTAGTTTCTATACCTACTCAGACAGGCACATTTAGAGGTTTTGTGGACTGAAGTAACAAAATCAGGATGCCTTTAGGCTGCCTGATGAGATGCTGCAGTTTCTGCACAACCCAGGGTTACTCATGTTTCTTCCTTAGACGGTCTGCATAACAGCTCTTGTGGGATGCAATAGGGACTTGAGTGCATTCAAAGCTGTTACTCATATGACTAAAGGCCTCTTCAAAGGAATCACCTTGACGGGAGGCAAGGGACACTTTATCCTTATCTGTCCTAGAGACAACTTATGGTCCATTCAATTTTCATAGCATTCTGCGTATGAAGAAATCTAAACCCTCCCCCCATCTACTCATATGATGCAAAGATAAGAATATAACTGGCACATACCGACTCTCAGGGACAGTAAACCAGCACATGACAACTTGTCAAACAAAGGCAGCACACCCTAGAAATAGAGGCTTTCATGCGGCCTAACACTGTCTTCAGACTGTACTGCCTAAGGATGAATTTTTAAAGTTATGTAATCACCATAACTAGGCATCTGTGTTTTCCACTTTCATTATTCCTCAACCTATGGGTTCAGATGCAATCCTCGGATCTGACTCAGCCACATACTCCAGACTTCAGATCCAAGTCATGAGCTCCACCCTCTCCCTATAATGCCTTAGTCCATCTCCATTGCCTCAGACCAAGTTTGTTGCTATTAGTCCCATATAGCTAGACAGAAACAGGAGAGGCTGACAGAGAAAGCAAGGGCTCAAACCTGGAACTGAAAGATCCAAAATGTAGTCCAAGAGGTCCCTCCAGAAACTGAAAGATGGGGGATGGATGGGAGGAAAGTTGAGGAAGAATGAAAATGGACAACACAGATGCCTAGTTATGGTCAGTACATCACTTTTAAATCTGATGTTGTCTTTAATTCTTCCACAACCCATGGGACAGACGTTGATCTCAAGTGGCCTTCATGGAAGGATATTCCAGAGTGCCACCAAACCAAAAGTGGCTCTTTTTCTAGAAATAAAATCAAATGAGCATTGGACCATGTGGCTGCAGGGTAAATATCACCAACAGATGTTCTTGACCAAAAAGCAGATTAAGCAGCCATGGATCTGGTTGAATGAGCCTTGGGTGGTTTGGGTAAGGCAATGTCTTCTTTAGAATAGATCCGAGAAATACAGTTTGTAATCTATTTGGCTAAAGTGGCTTTAGAAACTGGGCACCCCAGTCTTTTTGGTGAAAGAGAGACAAACAGTTGACCTGATCTTCTGATTTGTTTTGTCCTGTGAAGATAAAAGTGCAACTGTTTGTGTACATCAAGGAGATGAAGCATGTACTGTACTCCTTTATTTGAAAAATTTGGGAAGAAGACTGGTACATTAATGTATTGATTAATGTTATTTTCAGAGGCTACTTTAGGTAAAAAGGAAAGGTTTGTCCATAAGGTAACCCTGTCTTTATGGAAAATGATGTAAGGGGTCTTTGAGGAAAGAGCCTGGAGTTCAGATATCCTCATGGCAGAAGTAATGGCTACTAAGAAGACAATTTCCATGAAAGGAATTTTAAGTCAGTTTTAGCTGAAAGTTCAAAAGGTTTCTGAGTTAGACCTTGTAGCACAACTGTCAGATCCCAGGGATGTGAACAATCCTTTACTGGTGGTCTGCGAAGAACAATGCCCTTTAGAAATGCTTTGCAGAATTTGGATGAAGCCAAGGAATAATTTCTGTCTCCTTTGTGAAAATTAGATATAGCTGCTAGCTGTAGCTTCATCGTAGAGAAACTAGTTCCTTCTTTAAAAAGGATTGCTAAAAATTCAAGTACTGTAGAAACTGGAGGAGAGAAGGGGTCAAGTTCATTATTCAGAGTGCAGAGAGAATCCTTTCCACTTGCTTTTGTAAACTTTCCTAGTAGAGTCTTTTTCTGAAGCCAAAATAATGGAATCTACATGGAAAGAAAGTCTGGGTTGTCGAACCATTACTAGAACTGGAGGAACCATGCAGTTAATTTGAGGGCCTGGACACTGGGATGTTGAATTCCTGATGGGTATGAGAGGACATCCGGAGATGGCTCCAGTATCCATGGGGGACAGCGAAGGTGAAACCACAGAAAAGGGGACCATACCTGTCAAGACTAGAAGGGGGCAATGAGGATGACTGAGCTCTTCAGCAAACTTACTTTCTCCAGGAATTTGGGAGTCAAAGGAAGGTAGGGCTAAGCATAATGAAGCCAGAAAGTGGGCTAGACATGAACCAGCGCATCTCTCAGTGACTCCCCCAGAGGGGGGATAACTGCAAAATACCTGCTGCACTTGTTGCTGTGGGAAGACGCAAAGAGGTAGCAGCAAAGGTTGGCCCCAATTAAAGAAAATCCTTTCTGCCACAGATGAGAGACTACTCATGAAGCACCAGAATGGATCTGCTAAATTTGTCCGCTAAGACACTGGTTTTCCCTGGAATGTGCATTGCAAGTAGAAAGGGGACTGTGGAGATTGCCAGTTCCGACACTCTGATGGCATCTCTGCAGAGGGGATACGATAGGGTTCCTCCTTGTTTGTTGATGTAGTAGACCACAAACATGTTGTCTGTTTGAACTATATAGCTCCTAGAGTAAGAGCATCTTGAAATGCCTGCAATGCAAGTAGAATTGCTCTCATCTCTGACACTGACATGCCACCACACCCCAGTTGGGAAGTATCTGTGGTCACTGTGGCCACTGGAGGTGGTAAAACAAAGGGTCAGCCTAGATGAATGTCATCCGATTGAATCCACCAGTGAATATGTCATCTGCAAACTGCAGTAAGCTTGACTGAAAAGAACAAAGGGCTGACAAAGAATGACCACTGATCAGTTACAGTACATTAAAGGAGACGCATAAAGAAACGTGCCAAAGGAAACAGTACAATGATTGCTGCCATCGATCCTAGTGCTTGAAGGACTGAGGGATGGATGGGAGGTAAGCAGATAAACCTAATTCCTGACTGTGGATATGCGACGAGATGGTAGAGATGCAAATTGTGTTGTATTCACAAGTGTACCAATGAACACCAGGCTCTGGACTGGTGTCAGGTTTGATTTGGAATAATTTATTGATATCCCCAGTAATTGACAAATCTGGAGCAAACAGTCCCTGGACTGTAGAAAAAGATGCCTGGAGGAGGCGGTGAGGAGCCAGTTGTCCAGATATGGAAACACTTAGAATCCTTTGAGTCTCAGATGAGTGGCCACCACTGCCATACACTTGGTAAACACCCAAGAAGTGGCGGTGAGTTCAAAGAGCAGGGCTCTGAATTGGCAGTTACTGGCTCCCAACTGAAGGAGTAAGTGCCTTTGGGAGTGCCTGTCTATTTTTATGTGACAGCACATCCTGAAGACCTATCGAGCACATCCAATCATCCTTGTGAAGAATCAGGATGGACTGCACCCTGGCCATTTGGAACTTTGACTTCTTCACATACTCATTCAATTTACTTAGATCCAAAATTGGTCTAAGTTCCCCTGTCTTCTTGGGCACTAAAAAGAAGCATAACTTCTGAATCCTATTTGGTCTGGTGGGACCTCTTGAATGACTCTTTTCTAGCAGCTTTTCAATTTTGTGTGCTGCATCTTTCCTCTGACTGGGTGGGACGTTGGTATGTTTCTTCCATTTCTGAAAAGAAATTTGGAAAAATGGAATATAATAACCCTGATATGATTTTTAGCACCCGGGTATCTTTCGTTATGTTTGCCCAGGTGTCTGGGTGCAGGGATAATCATCCCACAACTGCTTCCAGAGTTGGGCAGCACTTCAGGAGTGTTGGAAGGGTTTGTCCAGAAAGAAGACCAGGAAACTTAGTTTCTGTGGCCTCCTCTTCCTCTAGGGCGACATCTCCCATTAGAATTTTGTCCTTTGCCTTGGAAGGAATTGCCCTGGCGCAGATCTTGGAAAGGTCCCTGAGATTTTTAGAGCCATATTTTCTTACCACCTCTCTGATTCCTGGAAAAGTTCCATTGCTGAGTAAAAAACTTGATTAAAAAAAAAAAACTACAACAGGCACTGTTAGAGATACAGAAAACACCTAGAAGTAAAGGCAAAAATAAACTGTTTATTCCAAAACAATACTTTATAACCCATTAACTGATTCACTGTTGTTTCGTACCTATACACAGGATTTCATCAGATATCAAGCAACCTACCCATAATTCTTTAAATATACTTACAATTAATTAACTCTAACTGACAAATCACCATTAAAAGAGTTTAAAGAAAAAGAGCAGTTTCAGAATACAAATCACTAACCCAAGACACCCAAAGAGTTAAAACATTCTTAAAATATCTCTGAACATATTTATAATATACAAATGGACATGTATTAAAAATACAAACTTCTTCCTACAATTCATGTAAAAAATGTAATAAAGAAGTATAAATATAATCACAATTACATTCAAACTACATTAAAACATGAACCTTTACCCCCATCTAGTGTCTTATTGAAGGAAATACTGCTGAAAGTCAAGTTGAAACATTTGAATAAGCACCGTTATGTCCTAATGCAGACAAAAAACTTTATAATCTGGCTGCTCTAACCTTAAGAACTGGGGCAAGAGAGACATATTTATTTAAACCAGGGACTCTGTCAGCTTCAAGAAAAAGTTGTCAATATATTTCCCTGTATTCTATCCTTGTCTCTCATGGCTCCCCTCTAGTGTCCTATACTATTTATTCTAATACAAAAAAGTTAAATGTCATCTGCTCACAACTTAAGGTATGCTTGAATAAAGCGTTTGTACCTTCTTTAGTCCTAATTTCATACATATGCTCATATATCCTTCTTTTAATCATCCTTTCAGTTTTCCGTACATAAAATGCATCACATGTTTGACACAAGGCAAGGTAAATAACTTCTACACTATGGAACCAAAGGCCACCAAACCAAAACTCCACTGACACACCAATCCACCACACCAAGGTCAGGATCCAACACAAGTTTATTGAAGTTGAGCGCTTTCTTCCCTTGTTAGGGAACAAAATCATGAATTCAAACCCAGCCCTTTATATACATTACAAATTAATCCAATTAAATAATTATACAATTAATAACAAGAGAAAATGGTCTGGACACACCGGAAAGCAATGAATGGTTTATTTCACAGATGAATATAAGCGCTTTCACCCGGCCGTAGTGCTGGGCTTTTTCAAGTAAAACCAAACACAAATAAAAAACCAATATATAAATACTCTTCCCTTAAAAAAAGCGCCAAAAATCCCTTAAAGGGACATTCATTTCTATTCACATACATTACTCTAAAACTGAACTGTACAAAAAGATGTATAACACATAAACAGATGTGTACAAAACTTGGAGTATATACATATATATATATATATATATATATATATAATTTGTACATTTTGCAATCATAAAATATCCCAACAATCAAAAAATATGTTTGTTTTTACTTGAAAAAGCCCAGCACTACGGCTGGGTGAAAGCGCTTGTACTCATCTGTGAAATAAACCATTCATTGCTTTCCGGTGTGTCCAGATAATTTTTTCTTATTATTAGTTATTAGTTTTATGGTCTGTGTTCTCCACATTTTCTTGTTTAATTATACAATTAAACCTTTAAGGCTTACTTGATTGCTAACATCTAAAAATCACAAAATACACAACAATGTTAAAAACTGTGACTAAAATTGTGGCTAAAAATAATAAATAATAAATATTTATGCACACTACTTGACCTATGTTAAAAATTGTGCCAAAGCCACTATGATTATAACCAGTAAGAAACATTCCTAACCCTGAATATGTTTCAATTTCAATAAGCAAGTAATATTAATATTTTCATTGATTCCTGGGTGTTGTGTGGCATTTACTCTTAGCTGCCACTTAAGCTCACAGATGTCTAAATGTACATCCACAACCCTACCCTGAGAATCTTTCATCACCTGCTGCAAAACCACAAATTTAAAAACGTGATCCTTACACTCATGAACATGTCGGAAAAGTGCATTAGTCTTTTTGTTGTGTCTTATATCCAACAAGTGTTCACTGACCCTATCTTTAAGCCGCCTACAGGTTTTTCCCCACATAAAATGTGGGACAGTTTAAACACTTTGCTAGACATACCACATTCTTACTATTACAATTAAAATGGCCAGTTAAAAAGATAACTTTGCCATTCAAACTGTAATACTCCTTAGTTTCAAGAATGTTTTTACACCAAGCCCCCATCCCACATTTAAAATTCCCACTGGTCCTGAAATTGACCAGGCCACTGTGGGATATACCAAATTCCAGGATGTCCTTAAATGACTTATCTTTTCGATATACTATTGTGGGAGCCCTACTGACAATTTGAGCTGTTTGGTAATCCAGTTGTAATATTTCCCAATTCTGCCTAATAATGTTGGCAACTACTTTTGAATCCAAATTAAATGTGATGATGAAACTAAGCTTCATATTTGTCCTGTCCCTCCTATCAGACCCTGTTCTAACTAAACCGGACCCTGTCCCTTCTTTTCCACTTAATATAGGTTTATAAGTGCCATCAATATGCTTTCTTAATACTTCATTGGGCACTTCCTGCAATATCTGGAGGGGATAGCCTCTCTGTTTGAACATCTGAATAATAAAATCCACTTTTTCCTTAAAACTTTCCACCTCACTAACCACTCTGACAACCCTAACCAGTTGTCCATTTATGATGGACATTTTTTGGTGATAGGGGTTCTAGCTGTCAAAATCTAAATAAGAATTTGAAAATTTGCTATATCATTTATCAAATGTACATCTAACTACGAAATAGATTCCTTGCTATAATGGAATGTAAAATTTAAAAAATGCACTGTCCCATTGATATACTGCAAAAATTCTGTCAATAGATATTCGGTCCCTTTCCAAATAAAAAAAATGATGTATATAAAGGGCTGGGTTTAAATTCATAATTTGGTTCTGAGGAAGTCCCTAACAAGGAAAGAAAGTGCTCAGCTTCAATAAACTTGTGTTGGATTCTGACCTTGGTGTGGTGGACTGGTGTGTCAGTGGAACTTCTACACTATCACAATTCATGAAGGTCCTAGCCTCTCTGTATTTGTCCCTGCTCTTAACATGTATAGTTTCACAGTTCAACACAAGGGGACACTGAGCAAAAGCTCCACACTTAAACGTACCAACTCTTCTATTATTAAAAACCTTGCGCTTATAATAATCATGCTCTAAAATATCCTCAATGTTGCATCCTTTCTTAAAAACAAATTTAGTAGGGTGCTTGAAAATTGGGTCTAAATCTGAAAAACTAGCAAATTTCTCCCAATAACTTGTAATAATATTTTTAATAAGGCTTGATTCACAATTACAATTCAAAACTAAGGCCCTTTTGTATTCTTTACACTCCTGCCTATCACCTTCAAAACACTGGTGTTATGGTACCCACAACCTCTTCCCCTAGAATACAGGCATATTTGTCTTTTCTATCTTCCTTAACCTCCTTCAGCATTTCTTCCACCAGTACTGATGAAGATTTCCTCTCCAAAAACAGGTGTTTATAAGTACAGATTCATTGCTAAAATCTTGTTCACTAGTGGTCATTCACGATGCCCTAATTAATTGTCATTTAACAATACTTCTCTTTTGTTTATGAGGATGGGCACAAGTATAGTAAAGGTAGAAGTTAGAATACATTCCCACAATCACCAGGGACTGGGGAAGACTGTTTCCATGGGAATGATTCCTGGAAATCAGGAAATGATGCAAGGAGAGGTTTCATCAGGAGACAGCATGAACCAAAAGTGAACACAGAGAGTAATGGCAGCATCTTAGATGGGTCTGCAGTTGCACCAGCGAGTTTGGAGCGTGTTGGATTTCCCAATATCTTTACTACTTTACCAGTTCAATACTGGCAGTAGTAGGAGTACTGGAGAAAGATCGGCACATAAAGAAAAATGGACTAAATGAAATGGTGACTGTTTTGCTAGTTCTGCTTCTAAAGATTGTAATGCTAGCCCTGATTCTTCGGGTCTCTGTCATATAATCAAATTTCCAAAATTTCGAGCACCATATGTTCGAATTTGGAAGTTTGAAATATAACAAAAACGAAACCCCACAATAGCGAATTTTTTCCCAGGGAAAAAATTTGCTGTTCCGAAAAACACACACACAACACAAGCACACCAAACACTTAATAAACCTAAACTACACCTTACATACACAACTATCTATGCACTAACCTTAACCCAAGCCCTAACCCTAAGGTCCGTCACTATCGCACACTTATCTTACCTGCACCCTAACCCTAATGTCCGTCACTTTCGCACACTTACCTTACCCGCACCTAACCCCAACGTCCATCACACTCACACCCTTACCTTAACCCGATATGTAACTTTCGCACCACAGTACAGAAAATGTTGTAGCTGCGGAAACAGCCAACCAAATTCTTTCCCTGGGAAAGAATTTGAATTTACGCGGCTTTGACATTTCTATTTTTCAAACTTCCCTGTTCAATCTTCCAAGACTCGACATTTAGGATGGTCAATTAAATAACAGGAACCCGATTCTTCCCACTTGTGCGTAGATTGGTTAAATAGTAAATATTCTTTTCCTAATAATGAAGATTGTTGGCTGTATCAGGGTAAAACTGTTTTGTATCATACCGGTGTCAATATACTGCATGACTTTATGCTGAAATACAAAACCTCAGGTTCATAGGTTCATAGGTTCATACTAGGCTATCTGCCCGAGGGCATTTATAAGCCTAGCCCATAGTTTTGTGGCTTTACACCCTTCCTTTAGTTTGGAAAAACTATGCCTTATGCTGTGCCTCTGTCTGTCAAGCAGTGACACTGAGTGTAACCCTGGTGTGTATCTGATCCTCCATTCAAGGTATAGATAATGAATGTTTGAAAGAATGTATCAAAAGAGGTGTGGCCCCTAAAGGCCTTAGAGTTTATAAGTATCCCAACAACGTGATTGAAAGCTCTGAATTTCACCTAGAGCTTCTTAAAATTTTTGATACATGTGGTTTTGATGTGATGAGAGCTACAATTAAGCAGAATAAGAGAGAGAGATGAAAACACTTTTTGAACACACTGAATTTACTAATAAATATATTATTAACGATTTAGTTCTTACAAGAACAGAGGGAGAAATATGATTGTATTAAGACCAACAGAGAAAAAAGTGTTCTTTTCTAATCAAAAGGAAATGTAAGAAACTTGAAAGAGATATGGTGGAATATGAACAGGGGCGTTGCTACCCTAAGCTTACCCAAAGGTCCTCCTTTCCAGTATGATAGGGTTGTTAATACACCCTTGAATTATGAGGCTTATGACTGACAGAGGAGGGATGGGGAAGATATTTCTAGAAGAATGACTGAGGTACATGAACATTATGATAGTAATAATCAATTTGATATTCATGACCCTTTAGAATTTCCTCCTATACGGAAGTCAGGTCAGAAAGGTTAAAGAACAAGAACACAGTATTCTACAATTACAACAAGGGGAGGTTGAAGCCTGGGATGAGTGTTTGAAAGGGAGATTGTTTATTAAGGGTAATAGTGAAGAAGTACCAGGGAGGGGTCATTGAATACAGTAGAACATATTTTGCAGGATGGTTACAAATTTACCTACTGCAGTTTTAATATATTTAAATATAGTTGTTGTGAAGTGAATACAATTGATTTTAAGTTATTTCCTAAAGGCCTTAAGTTTATTCCTAATAAGAAGCATGACATTAGTATTGTGTTAACAGATTTTAAATTATTTACTAGGAAGAAAATTCTATAACTTACCTTTTTAGAGAATCCTTTGAAGGGGGATTCAGGAAAGATGCTTACAAAGAAAAACACTTTCAACCAACAGATTCATCCCTGCTTACGAATTTTTTAAATGTAGTAGAGAAAGAACTTAGAGAAGCTTTGCAACACACCAAAATATTCCCTGACCTCCCTTTAGAAGAAAGGCTTTTATTGGAAAAAATGAGAAATAACAAACGAATTAGGGTTATGAAGACAGATTTTTTTTTTTGGGGGGGGGAGATAGTATTGATGTAAAATATGCTCAATGTGGGTAAAATGATGAATATTGTGAATGACGTACACAAATATTCTAGGGTTTCGAAAAATTAAGTAAATGTGGCTAATTACAAAATAGACCACTCTTAAGGAATATTTATTTGAAAGTATGACAAATAAGGATACACTTAATTGTTTGTGGATAGAAAGACCTATCATCCCATCTATTTTTGGAGTCCCCAAAGTCCATAAGAATGTGATGGATCCCCCACTTAGGCCCACTGTGGCCACACATGGGTCAAAGACCTACCCTTTAGTGAAATACCTGGATAACAAAGTAAAAAATATGTTGACTGATAATGCAGGGATCTTAAAAGACTGGTGGGATTTTCTAAGTACTAGAGCTGAATTACATGATGAGGAGTTGATTTTTGTGGCAATAGATATATTTCTGTTATACCACGTGATACTGGTCTTGAATAGTTTGAAGAAGCCCTAGGGGAAGTGAGAAGCTTGAATGATAATGAATTTAGGATATGTGTTGAACGTATGGCATTAGTATTTAAGAACAATGTTATTCATTTTGATAGTGAATATTACAAACAGGAAAGTGGGGAGGTAATGAGGGCATGTTGTACCCCCACCTATGCGAATACCGTACTGCAGGTTTGGGAACAGAAATTTGTGTTTAATTCCCTGTTTGTCATATATTTAAAATACTATAAGTGCTATCTGAATGTTATATGTATTTTTTGTAGTGGCCCTGAAGAAAAAATTAGAGCGTTTATAGAGCATATAGGTTTCACCACAGATTTTCGTTAAGTTCATCTACAATATTTCTACAGATTCAGTGACTTATTTGGAAGTAAATATACAGAAAGTTGAACATCCACAGGGATTTAAATCCAGGGTATACCGGAAATAGGCGTATTCTAACTCCTTCCTTTAGTATACTAGTGCCCATCCTTATAGGCCAAAGAAAAGCATTGTCAAAGGACAATTCATTAGGATATCTAGAATGACCACTAGTGAACAAGATTTTACCAATGAATGTGTACTAATAAAAATATGGTTTTGGAGAGGAAATCTCTTTACTGGTGGAAGAAGAACTGAAGGAGGTTAAGGAAGGTAGAAAAGACAAATTTGCCCCTATTCTAGGGGAAGAGGTTATGGGTACCAGAACATCAGTTTTTGAAGGTGATAGGCAGAAGTGTAAAGAATACAAAGGGGCCTAAGTTTTGAATTATAATTGTAAAGCAAACCTTATTAAAAATATTATTACGAGTTACTGGGAGAGATTTCTAGTTTTTCAGATTTAGACCCAAGCTTCAAGTACCATATTAAATTTGTTTTTAAGAAAGGATGCAACATTAAGGATATTTTACAACATGATAATTATAAGCTCAAGGTTTTTAATATGAGAAGAGTTGGTACATTAAAGTGTGGAGCTTGCGCTCAGTGTCCCTTTGTGTCGAACTGTGAAACTTGTATGTTAAGAGCAGGGACAAATGCATAGAAGCTAGGACCTTCACAAATTGTGATAGCGTAGGAGTTACTTACTTTGCCTTATGCCAAAAATGTGATGCATTTTATGTAGGGAAAACTGAGTGCAAGCTCAAAAGAAGGATATACAAACATATGTATGAAATTAGGACAAAAGAAGGTACAAACACTTTATTCAAGCAAACATTAAGTTGTGAGTAGGTGACATTTACCTTGTTTGTATTAGAACAGATAGTACAGGATAGAATACAGAGAAACATATTGGCAAATTTTTCTTGAAGCAAATAAAGTCCCAGATTTTAATGAATATGTTTCCCTTGCCCCCTGTTCTTAAGCTTAGAGCAGCCAGACTATAAAGTTTTTTGTCTGCATTGGGGCATAAGGTTGGTTATTCAAATGTTTCAACTTGACTTTTATTAGCATTTCCTTCATTAAGATACTAGATCGGGGTAGTGGTTCATGTTTTAAAGTAGCTTAAATGTAACTTTGATTATGTTTATACTTATTACATTTTTTACATGAATTGTAGGAAGAAATTTGTATTTTTTAATGCATGTTATCTATTTATGTATTATCAGTGGATTTTTAAGAATGTTTTAACTGTTTGGGCATTTTGGGTTAGTGATTTGTATTCTGAACCTGCTCTTTTTCTTTAAACTGTTTTTAATGGTGATTTGTCAATTAGAGTTAATTAACTGTAAGTGCATTTAAAGCATTGTGGGTATGTTGTTTGATATATGATGAAGTCCTGTGTATAGATACAAAAACACTGTGAGTCAGTTAATGCATTAAAGGATTGTTTTGAAATACACAGTTTATTTCTGCCTTTACGTCTGGGTGTTTTTTGAACCTTTCACAGTGCCTGTTGTAGTAATTTTTTTGGAGTGTCACCTTTTTAAGTGTTGGTTGGCACTGAGTTTCTTCCTTTGGTTTTGGTTGTAGGAAACTTGACTCCTATGGAAGACAAAGTCTTTCCTTCTTGATTGTTGTGGGTAACCGTCTCTTTTACTGATGGCCCAAATAAGGATGTGCCATTGAATGGGGCAATGATGAAGGGCATCATAAAGGGCTCTGCAAACTCGCACAGCTGTATCTAGGCATGTCTCCTTAGGGCAATGCCTGAACCAACCACTCATGAGGTGCCTTCAGCTGTGTGAGAAATCAACCTCATCGAAGTGTTTGAGACAAAAGAGTGGCCAGCTGTGAGGACATTCTTTTGAAATCCTCTGCAGACATGGACTCTGAGAGAGTATTTGAAAGGTCTTTGGTCAAACCTCTCTGAAGTCTTGTGAAGTGTGCCAGGTAATTGAGAGACATCAGGACAAAGGTCACTGAGGTAAAGACTTGCTTTCTGATTCTGTCCAATGCCCCAGACTCCTTGTTTGGTGGATGGACAGAAGAACTCTATTCTGCTAGCTCTTTCTTGGTGGCTGATGTCATCACCATAGAATCAACTGGGAGTCTTTTGCACCGGTGGGATCTGTCTTTTGGAGTGGCTAAGAATTTACCATATCTCTTCAGCATAGGTTTGACGATATCTGGCTTCTTCCAAGCCCAGTGGGAAACAAAATCAATAAGTTCAACCACCGGGGGCTGGGGGTAACCCAAGATGTAGATGGGACAGAACAAAAAGCTTCCAAAAATACTGATTCTCCAGACAGGGGTTTTTGGAAGACCAGCCACCTTTTTTTCTGAAGATCTCTAAAATGTCCCCGAAGGAGATATCATCCAGTGGTGATCTAGGGAACCCTTCTCCTTCATCAAAACTGGTATCCTCTGTGAGAGACTCCATCTAGGAGTCTATGTTCCTTCTCTTGCAAATTATCTTCTGATGCACCTCCACTGCGGGATGTTCAGGGGAGGTGTTGGAAGAGAGGGGAAGTTCCTCAACCAGACCCAACTGTTGGAATGGGCTGTCCCTGTGGAGTAGGTCTGATCAACTCAGTGCTTGGAGCCGATGAGAGAAAGGGATTAGATCTGAAAAATGAGAAGGTGGTTCTTACTACAATCACAAAGGCAGATGTGCCCGGAAATGCCTCGACCACCTCAGCCAGAACTGAAAATCCAAGTGAAAGCAGATCTCGACCACTCTAGGACCCATGCCTTGAAGATGAAACCTGACCCAAACTATCAAAGGCCGAGACTCTGAGCGGCAGGGATGGATCAGATAACATCAGAGTCAATCCTGGCCCCAGAGACCCAGTGCCAACGCTTCTGCTCCAGGACTCAATCCAATCTTAAGTATCAGAGTGAAACAGTCAGGGATACCGTCAGAGTAAAAAAAAAATCTTCTTCGAATCAGACTGCAGACCTCTTGAGGATTTTAGATCCTGGGACTCTGAAATAACTGCATGAACCGGTGAAGGAGACAAAGCAGTTTTCCATGTCAGAGGAAAACTCAGAGATCGAATAGGGAAAGGAGCTGGTAAAACCCCCATCTTGATCTGAGCTCTGAGAAATTCTTGCATCATCCTATCCACATCAGTTTCGATAAGTTTCAACAGGACCTGGAGGAAGTACTGGATTGTAGCCTAGAATGCTATTTAGGAGTTTCTAGCAATGGACATCTCAAGAGTAGGTGATATGGGCTTAATTACATACTTTGTAGTAAGATTACTGTATGAGGTGGCTGGCTCCAGATCCAAGAAAGGTGCAGTTGGACTGATTGATATTACAATTAGATCTGAAGCTTTTGGATCAGAGGGTTTTGGATCCAAAGATGGGGTCTTTGGATCTGACAATGTTGGATCCAATGTTTTTCTGCTCTTGGAAGGTGGCTCCAATGAAGACCTGGGAGACTTCGGCAGGGAGCATTTTCTGTGCTATAAAGGAACCGCTTTGGAGGGTTTGTAGGGGGTTTGTCCGCAGAAGAACATGTAACAGGAAGAAGGCCTTTCAAAATTAACTTATTACGCTGATCAGCAAGAGCTCTTGGATGGAATGTTGAACAGACAGCGCAACTGGAGTCAAGTGACCGGCTCCAAGACAATATATTTCTTGTGGGTACCCAAATTGGGGATTTTATGCCCACAAGAAGTACATTTCTTAAATTCTGTCAGTTTATCCAACATGGTAGCAAACAGTAAAACATAACAAATAGTATGTTAAGCAGAAAGGGGAAAGAATTGTTTTTTTTTTTTGAAGGAAAATAGCAAAGAATAGTTTAATTACCAACAATGGTAATTTACAAGAGATACCCTGTTAAAAAGGGTAAAAAAACCACCAATTATGATAAAGATAGATTACTATTTAGAAAACAGTAGGAAACCCTAAAACCTGCAAGAGCTAAGAGGGAGGATAGAAATAAATGGCAAAAAATAGCTAAAGATAATTATTTATGAGAAAATAAGTGGAATTAATTTACGAAAAAACAATAATGTTTGACAGAGGAAGCTGCGTCTGTTCACTATGGCGGCAAATGAGATCTGAGGTAATGTGGATTGACTAATGCATACGGCCAGAGGGAGGAGCTCGAGAGTTGATTCTGACGTCTGGGGTATGTGGCAGAGTCGGATCCTCGGAATGGATCTGAACAAATGGGCTGAGGAAGAATGAAAAGGACAACATCAGATCCAATAGCAGACTCAAGTTCCATCAATGCTTAATTGGTAAAAGCCTATATCTTAACTGTTTACAGCAGCACAGCAGATAGCATTGCCACCTCACAGCAAGACATTCCCCGGTTCGATTATCGCTGTGTGGAGTCTGCATGTCCTCCTCGTGTTTGCGTGGGTTTCCTCTGGGTGCTCCACTTTCCTTCCACATTCGAAAGACATACAGTAAGTGGATTGGACACTCTAAATTGGCCATAGGTGTGAGAGTGTGTGTGGGGTGCGGAAGAACTACCACAGCAGGGCTAGCCACTTGGGGGCGTAAACCTTGGCTCTAGATGATTGTCATTGTTGAAGTGACACCCCGACCCCATGTGCAAAATAGGAAAAGGAGCTGCAGATGGATGGATTGACTCGTCAGCAATATTTTCTTAAATTTGGGGCAAGTCTGGCTAGGCTTAAAATGGATCTTGGCCAACAGCTTACAAACCACCTAAGAACAAGCCATCAAACAATTCTTAATGTCAAGACCTAGGATTTAAGATCTGGTTGCAGATGGCCCAAAGGATTCTCCTGAACTGGAAAGTACAGTTGTGTACACTTACCATAAATGTAGATGTTCGAGTGTATTCACTGTTGCAGTCATCACATTTGGGTTATCTGCTTGCAGGTAGCCCTCAGTCAGCCTGATTATCAAAGTCTTGGGTCCTGCATCAGTTGCTGTCTCATCTTCCATGACGTCAGGTAGTCAGGGGTATAAAGCATGCAGCCGATGCCATTTTATCAGTTTTTCTTGCCCCACATGTCAGTTGCTCCCATAATGGGAAGCAATTATATACAAGGTTACACCTCCAACAAAAAGCAAATACACCAGAAAGCTTTAAGCATAGTAAACAAGAATAGAGGTATAGTCAATAGAAGTCAGGGGGCTGGAGGGAGGGTAACCAGGACTGCAACAGTGAATACACTCGAACATCTACATTTATGGTAAGTGTACTCAACTGTACTATGTTCTTCATGTTTCACTGTTGCAGTCATCACATTTCGGTAGATTCCCAAAGCTAAGGATAGGAGGAGGCAATTTAGATAGCATTTGGACTGGCTAAAAGGCCCTGCAAGACTGCAGTGGCAAAGCCAGCTCTGGATTTAGAAAAAAATTGGCAATTGGTAATGCTTGGTGAAGGTATGTACAGAACTCCAGGTAGCAGCTTCTAGGATGTCTCTGGTAGGGACACCTCTGAGAAAGGTTGTAGAGGTAGATGAAGCACTGGTTGAATGTGGTCTTATCCCCTGCGGGGTAGGTTTTCCAAGGTGCTTATAGCACAAATGAATGCAATGGCCTATCCACTTAGAAATGGGCTTCCCCTCTGCCCCTGCAGCAAATACCACCAGCAGCTGTTCAGATTTCCTGAGAGGCTTAGTCCTGTCCAAGTAAAATTTAAGTTGTCTGTGCACGTCCAAGGAGTGCAAAATTTGTTCCCCTTTGTTCTGTGGATTAGAAAAGAAGGTTGGCAAATGAATGGACTGATTAAGGGCCACACTGGCTACCACCTTGGCCATAAATAAAGGATTGGTCCTGAGGGACACCCTGTCCGCAAGAAAGATGATGAAAGGCTCCACTGCTATGAGACTGCTTTCAGACACCTTTCTTGCTGAAGTGGTGGCTAGAAGGAAGGCTGTTTTCCAAGAAAGGAATTTCAACTCTGCATTTGCAGCTGGCTCAAAGGGCGGAAGTGTGAGCTTTTCCAATACAAAGTTAAGGTCTCAGGCTGGAGTAGGGGCTCTCCTGGGTGGTCTTAAGTTTTTGGCCCCTCTGAGGAATTGCTTCAGCAGCGGGTGAGAGAAGAGGGGTGGTTCTGTGTTGTAATATGCTGAAATGGCTGAGGCATGAATTTTGATGGAAGAAAAGGAAAGGCCCTTGTGAAGCATCTCAGTTAAGTATTGAAGAATATGAGGAAAATGGGGTACTGCAGTGCCCATCCCCTGAGTTTGGCTCCAGGAACAGAATCTTTTCCATTTTTCAGCATAGGATTTTCTAGTACTAGGCATCCTTACCTTCAGAATGACATCCATCACTTGCTTACTGAGGGATGGTAACGGAGAGGTCAGGTAATTAGCCAGGCTGTAAAGTTCAGGGTTTGAAGCTGTGGGTGCAGACTCTGGCCCTCCTGCTGGGACAGCAGGGCAGGGGTCTGAGGCAGGTGTCATGGTGTCAGCAGTGACACACTGCGCAAGAGGGGGTACCAGTGTTGACGAGACCAGTCCGGTGCAATCAGTATTGTCCTTGGTTTGTCCTGTTTGATCTTTAGTAGCACTTTGGAGAGGAGAGGCAGAAGGGGAAAGGCATAAACTGATAGATTTTTCCAGGTGAAGGACAGGGCATCCACTTTCCAAGCCTGTTTGTGAGGAGTCCTTGTGCAGAATTTGTCCAATTTGTAGTTCTGAGGGGAGGTAAACAGGTCGATCTCTGGGCTCCTCCATTTGTTTCTCAACATGCTGAATATCTTTGGTTCCAGTTTCCAGTTGTGTGGGTCCATGAGATTTCTGCTTAGGTCGTCTGCCACTGTATTTAGCTTTCCTGGCAGAAATTGAGCCTGTAGTTGCACTTGGTAGCTCAAGGCTGTGTTCCACAGATCCAAGGCTAGTCTGCAGAGAGGGTATGAGTGGGTTCCCCCTGCTTGTTTATGTACCACATAACAGTGGTGTTGTCCGTCTTTACCAATAATTGTCCTGAAAGAATGTGGTCCTTGAAGGCTGTCAGAGCATTCTGTACAGCTAACATTTCTTTTTGATTGATATGTAGGTGCATTTGACTTGGGTTCCATTTGCCCTGAATGCACTGCCCTGCCAAGTGTGCCCCCCCCATGCACAGTCTGATGTGTCTGTTGTTAGGGTTTGGGTGGCAGGGGATAGAGGGAATGGCAGTCCCTTGTTTTGGTGGCAGGCCTCTGCCCACCATAGGAAGTCTATCTTTAGTGATGAAGACCAACAGCAAGATATGACAGGAATCATTGATTCTAGATCCTGAGAATGTTGACACCATAGGCTTTTTAGATACCATTGTAGTTTCCTCATAAGCAGTCTTGCATATGGAATTAGTAGAATGCAAGAGGCCATGAACCCCAGTGCTTGCAGCATTTTCCTTGCACATAGCTGGGTCTTTGTGGCCAGTAGATTAAAGTAGGCTGTCAAATGAACTTGTTTCTATGGCGTGAGGAAGGCCATCTGGGAAGTTGTATTCAAGCTTGCTCCCAGGAATACAATTTGTTGGCAGGGTACAAGATTTGATTTATTTTCATTTATGGTGTACCCCAGAGAAGTTAGCAATTTCTTTACAAATGCCAGATGATTTAATAGTATGTCCTGGCTTTCTGCCTGAATTAGACAATCATAGGTTCATAGGTAAGTATTAGGCTATCGGCCCTAGGGCCTATAGAAGCCCAGCCAAAAAGGTACCCTGGCTTTTGCCACCCAAGAAAATTATTTTCCTGTGCCACTGTCGAGCAGAGCCACAGAAGTGATCTCCAGGGTAAATTTCCTATTTCCCATCCAATCATCAAGGTTTTTCTTGATGACCGGTATGTAAATCAAAGCATTTCCAGACTGTTTTTGCATGGAGAAAAATAGCCCTGAAAAGTGGTATTTCCCCAAGAGGGGAAAAGCTAGGAGGCTGAAACTCTGCAGGTAAGCAGAGTACTATCCACCCTACAAAGGGGTACTATATTTGAATATTTCTTTGCCTGCAAAATGCAATGACTGGAGCTACGCACTTTGTGAATACCCTGGGTGCAGTAGATAAGCCAAAGGGCAGTGCAGAGAACTGATAATGCATGTAGCCTGCTCTGAAGCGTAGGTATCTTCTGCAAGATTCCCTTATTGGGATGTGCAGGTAGGCTTTCTTTAAATCCGGTGTTGCCAACCAGGCATTTGTGCCTAACATGGAAAGCAGCTGATGAAGAGTTAGCATCTTGAATTTTGGGATTACCAAAAATGTGTTTAGGATAGACAGGTCCAGGATAGGACACCAGGAATTGTCTTTCCTGGGTATCAGGAAAAGTCTTGCGTAAAAACCTTGCCCCCATTATTCTTCTGGGACAGACTGAATAGCCCTGATGCTTAAAAGAGAAAGAACCTGCTTTTGAGCCTCTGCCCACTGATTTGGGGGTAGGTCTGGCCAACCGTTTGGGGTTGGTAAGGAGTGGAAGTGGAATCTGTATCCTTGGGAAACTATATTTAAAACCCATTTGTCTTGGGTAATGAGTTCCCAATTTTTTGCATGCATGGCGATCTCTCCCCCTAAAGGAACAGTCAGGTGAGCAGGGCTTGGAAGGTTTAAAGATAAGTCATTGAGACATTTACCATAGGGGGAGTCTTACTACCCCCTGCTTTGGAAGTGGGAGCCCCCCACTGCTTAGTCCTGTGAGCATCCTGGGACTAAAGCCTGGGTGTTCTGCTGGTTCTGGGTTTAGACTGAGAAGGCCTGGAAGAGGCAGGAAAGGACCAATTTTTAGAGGGCCAATGCCTACTAAATCTGGGAGGCTGTACTTGCAGGATATCTTTAACAGTTTGCATAGATTTAGTTTTTTCCTCCATCTTTTTAAGTACTTCTGCTTTGTTGCCAAACAGGCGGTTTTGGTTTAAGGGAGCATCCAATAATTTAGTTTTAACATAATCTGGCAAAGACTGCTCCTTAAGCCAAGCATACCTTCTAAGTACAGACCCAGTGACAGCAGCCCTGCAAGATGCCTCTAATGAATCAAAATCACATTGCAAAGTATGTTTTCCCCCTTGTTCAGCAGAATGCATTAAATCCTGTAATTCTTTATTTTCATCACAGTCAGGAATCAACATAATTTTCTGTTTAAGCAATCCAATAATATGCTGCTGATACTTCAACATATGAAACTGGCAGTTTAAGGCCCTAATGGCTAACGTTGCAGAAGTGTATACCTTCTTACCCCTCTATCCAGCGCCCTGGAATCTCTATCAAGGGGGGTAGGATTTTTGGCAGTAGTGGCCTTAATCCCCTTGGTTCCCTGTGAAATGGTCTCAGGATCCGCAGTAGTATTTTTAAAAAGGAACTTGTGAGAGCCAGGTACCCTGTAATACCTATCAGGTTTTCTGGGAGCAGGAGGTAAAGTGTCAGGGGCCAGGCTAGATTCCAAAAAGGTACCACCTACAATGTCCAGTACAGGAGGGATAGCTAAAGGCCTGTGTTGAGGCAGGAATAAGAATTCCCTAAGCATCTTTTTAGAGTCAGAGAAATCCTGGCTTTCCCAGTGGAAATGCTCCCTAAGAGTATGCAAGGTTTTACCAAAAGAGAAATCCTCTGGAGGGGAAGCAGAGGGAATAGAGTCCTCTGCATCAGAATCCTCATAGGTAGATAAGAGAAAATCCTGGTCATTAGAAAAAACAGAAATTTCAGAATCCTGATCAGAAGAATCAGAAGGAAAATCAGTTCTAGGTCTCTTAGAGGGAGAAGGGTGGCTTCCCCTGATTAGAGTAATAAGGTCTTCAGCCATTCTTATCATTTGTTTTTTAGGCATAGGGGCCTGACCATGAGGTCTGGGCATCGGTTTTCTGGGCATGGATCGAGTTTTAGGCCTTGAAGAAGAAGATGGCATCGGTTTAATATGCAAGTCAGTAGGCCTGAATACACTCTCACAAGCCGGTGCCTGCACAGCGGCTCCGGACCCATCCAAGGTAGAGACATCCGCAGGTTCCACAGTCGAAGAAGCATCTCGTGGCATATCGGACTCCGAATGGGTCTCAGTAGAGGCCTGCAAATCTTAAGTAGCGGGTATCAGGGGCTGCGAAAGCATCTCACTGAGTACCGGCGAACTGGCGACTAGCTTAGGAGAAGCGTCGTTGGCAGCTTTGGACCTATGCAGTCTGTCTCTGTCTTTATCTTTGCGTTTTTTTGGAATGTCAGTAGTCAGGTGGCTTACCGAAGCCATTTCTGGATAATTGAACCGAGTACCAAAATATTTAGATGCGAAAATGAACCGATGACGAATAGTACGAAGTTTGAATAAGGCACAAAACCGACAGCGAGGTACATTGTGGTCTGGGCCTAGGCAAGGAATGCAGTACAAATGAAAATCTTTATGAGGTATTTGCTTTCCACAAGAAATACAATTGTTAACTTTTACTGACATCAGTTTAGAGCAAGAAAAAGGTTCCCCAACAGGGTACTTAGCTTAGTTGAAGACTTCGGATCTGAAACTCGAAAACAAAAATTTTAGGAGTCAGCCGACCAGCACTTGCGAACTGTTTCTGCTTTGGGCACCGCACAACAAGAAAGACTGATAAAATGGCATTGGCTGCATGCTTTATACCCCTGACTATCTGACGTCATAGAAGATGAGACAGCAACCGACGCAGGACCCAAGACTGTGACTGAAAGGACCATGCTGCTGAATCAGGGTATTTTAAACCTGGGTTCCAGCAGATCAAATATAAGCAAAGACGTGTAACAGCCCTGGGATGTACTGCTGGGATACAAGCCAGGGGTGCACCTATTCTGGTCCCCCTTCTCCTCTCCTCTAAGGAGGGCCAGTGCTGGATGGAGTTCTTTCTAGTTGAGGGCAAGCTTAGATCTGCAGGAGTCAGCTAAACAATTAATCGTATCTTTTCACTCCAAGGCATGGTCTGCTCTCTAAGTACTTGTCTTTTGGTGTTGTGTTTACCTATGCTAGCAGCTGCATGGAGAATCTGGCCCTAGATGTAATGCTGTCTACGGGTACCACTATTTTTATCTGGTCAAAAGGTAGGCTAACAGCTTTTCACTGTGACACTTTTTAGTGGCAGGATTACATCACTGCACTTCTGGCAGTTTTCATGTTACACTTCTTCCTCACGGCAATAAAGGCAATACCAAGAGGGTTCTGGATTGTAATTTGATTGTCATATGGACACTTGGTATGCAGCTGTTTAAGTGTGTAAGTGAACAGCTTCACTGATGATAATAAGAATCACAGGCTAAACTCTGTGAACAGCAAAAGTAGGTTCATAGGATGTACACTCTTATGCAGCTGGTATGTTACATCATGTCATGCAGTGGTACAGGTGCACTGATATCTCCAAATGCAGATATTCTAAAATTGTTGCTGACTGGATCTGATCTTTGCATGGACTGGTCAGGAGCTGCAGGCATACTAGTTAAAAGACAGCTACTTAAAGTAGGAGAGATTTACTATGGGGTAGACGATATGGGACAGCAGTGCAACTTATGGAACACGGAGGAGCAGGAGGCACAAGCTACAGAGCATTAGAGATGCAAATTGAAAGCTTATGGATGCACTGAAGGGGGAAGAGTTGCTAAGACAGTCAAGAAGCAGAACTCATGGGCATTGCACATGTAGGAGGTAGATGGATTGGTATATGGTTACAAACAAGGAATGCAATTATGTGGAAGGGTATAAGGTAATACAGAGGGGGCTGCCTTAGAAGGGAGGTTGTAGGCAGTATAATCCCAGGAGGTGAAGAGAATTAAAGAATATGTCATGGAAAGGGGTATCGATGTACAGGAAAAGATGCTCCGGGAAGTAAGATGTACGCATTGGTGTCAGCACAAGGGATTTTGCTCATGAGTTAATAAAATGAATAGGGCTATGATACTAAAAAACACTATAAAAGGATAAGAGTGACTTTTTGAGAGACAGACAATGGTATACATAATGCTGACATTGCTGGGAGAACACAACCTAGATCTGAGAAGACAGTAATGTGTGATCCACAATAAATCGTGAAAGGAGACATGGGAGTGGGTCTAAGGGGATGTGGACGTTGCCCTTCTGCTAGTAATTTCACTAATAAGGGCTATTTTGGTGGCCCTGCAAAGAAGACAACTTACAGCTTAGTAAGCCAGAAAACATCCAGGACTCATACTGAAAACAGCAAATCAGATCTTGCTGAATCCATGTAGCAAAAGAAAAAACAATTTTGACATAGTTGTTCATAGTTTAGCTGGGGGGAGAAGTACAGGTGATGAACAACGAGCAAAAGAGTTGAGGAGTATATGTGCACTACAAGCTGCTCACTTGCACTTTAGGAAGAGATGTTAGTATTGTGCTCTGGTAGGGCAACAGCAAAATAACTCAGTAGTTCATTAAATGTAGTCAATAAATGTTTAGCTTGATGGGAGACTAGGGAAAGAAATATATGTGTTAGGGGGATGTATGTATTTCAAGAATTATCTTTACTAACATTAGAAGAGGGTGCAAAAGACAAGACTAGAAAGCTATACAGGAGCTGTGGCAGATGATTGCTTGGATAAAATGACAATGAAAAATATAATTAGAATAAAGAAACCAGCAAAGAAAGTTAAGGAATTAAAGTCATAATTCTGGACGCTTAACCTTCTCCCAACACAACCTAGAAAAAAGAGGGGCAGGATTCACGAAGCCTCCATGTAAGAGTTACAAGGCTTACACGGAGGCTGCAGTTAAACGGTGTGATGTCAGCATGTCATGCATATGCATGAGGGCATGCTGAATCACACCTAAGGCTTACACGGTCCGTGGAAGACAGTAGGGGGTGTGTCTGTAGGCCGAGCCCTGCAAACGGACAAGCCCCCAGAAGAGTAAAAGTCCCGAAAGTAAACACCCACGACAGAGCCCATGTAAATGTGAATAAACACAACACAACACATGCCCCCACAGACTATGAACATAAAATATATAAATTAACTTGTTATATATTTTTTTAAATTGTAAAGATGTTTGCCCGTGAGTGTGCTCGTTTGCACGGGCGTGCCCGTAGCTTAGCCACAGTTAGCAGTCAGTGGAAAAGCATACAAGAACTACATATGCAAAGTAAGCCAAGAAGCAATAGTGTAGCGGTAGAGACGTCGGCTGAAGAGCAGGCACAGGCAATCATGGTTCGAGCCCCCCCAACATCAATTTTAATTCTAGTGAAATAAGCACAAAACAAGTCCCTGACATATATGTACACATATAAAATTATATTTTATGTAAAATGTAATGAAATGGGCTATTTATTTTGAATAAATGTAAGATAACAAAATAATAAAAAATGCCAGATGTGCCTATAGCTGAGCTACAGTTTAACAAGTTGAGTGCATCTGCCCGTAGGTGAGCAGTGGTTTAACAGGTGTAAAATGAGTGCCCGTAGGTGAGCAGTGGTTTAACAGGTGTAAAATGAGTGCCCGTAGGTGAGCAGTGGTTTAACACACTGAAACTGTTTTACCCTAGCTGAGCTGAGTGTAATATGCGTGCTGACAGCCAAATGAAGCGTAAACCAGCGTACCCCGTTTGCGCGGAGCTGCGCGCCGCGCCAACAAGCTAACCGACGGGCAACGTTAAGCAAGCTGTAACAAAACTGCCTTTACACAGACACACCTCCTAGCCTGTGTAGACAGTCATAAAATATAAAAAGCAGTGGCCAGGTTCTAACCCGGGATACCATGCACCATAGTCAAGGTACTGAACCACTAAGCCATGACAGTTGCCCATAGAAATGCAGTAATAGCAAATATACAGGAATGAATAGAAAGTGGAGCATGACAAAGCAGGTTTTGTGAAGCTGATACAATTCCAAAATGGCCAATCACAGATAAGTGCGGGAAAAACGGCATATATAAGCCCCATAGGCGGGAATACACAGCATAACCGATTGTAGAACCAACTTGCAGCCAGAATGTCAAGTGTAGGTGAGGGTAGTTGCTTTCGAGCACAGAGGTGGGGCGTTGAGGAGTCCAAATATATGGTTTGGCTCCTTGTCCACAATCATGAGGCCCAACTCATGCAGGGCCAGGTCCTGTGGGGAGCATATAGGGCTGAGGCGTGGGACCGGTTGGCTCATGATCTTACCAGTGCCACAGGGATACCAAGGACTGGTGAGCAGGTCCGTCACCACCATGTGGACCTGAAGAGATGGAAGCAGGACCAACTGAACTGTTGGATCCAGGAGGCCCGCCAAATGCCCAATGCCCCACTACTGAGTAAGTTACATCTAATTATTTATGTAAGAAATTAACCTAGCTGATATTATGGAGATGTGTATTCCAATATTACTTTATTTATATTACAGCTGCAGGTGTCCATTCTGCGAACCATAGAGCCTATGGCGATAGGCTGGCGCGGTTGCGCCACCAGGCAGGTCAGTAATCCTCTCCCTGTAACTGTAAATAAATATAAAAGTATGACAGTTAGCAAAAGAGTGCAGTGTAGTCACTAAGTAATAAAATGTGCAAGTAACAGTGTAAGAGGGTTTGCAAGTATTGCATGATTACAAAAGTGTGATGCAGTCTGTAATCCAAACAGAAAAATGAAAAAGTCTGAAATAAAGTCTGAAATAAAGATGTCCCACCTGTAATATAATAGTACATAACCTGCAGCAGGCTGAAAAGTACAGCTGCATAAGCTGAGTAAAACATGTGTGAAATATATCCCTGTTGAAATACAGAAACATGACAGAAGTGAGACTGTTGGAAAGGATTGTAATAACTACAGGTAAAACATGTCAATAAAGCCTAGAATTAAGTACCATCCTGAATTGTAAAAATAAAACAAGTGAGAGAGTGTGAGAAAGAGTTATGAATCCACCAATAAAGTAGTAATAACTCCTGAATAAAGTATACTGCAGTCAGTACAGAATGAAATGAATGTGACAAGCAGAACCAAACTGTAAAATGTGTTGAAAATGTCACCGCAGCTGGAATGTGTATCCCAAAATTTGGATATGTTGCTCTCAGTCTGCAATATGCAGATAGTATGGTTGTCTGAAATACCAAACATCCACAGTTGTCTATAGCTATATAAAGCAAATGTACCAGGATGATGTAGCTGAACAGAGCCAGATATGAATGTGTATGAATAAAAATGAAAATGTATATTGATGTAGCAGTAACATTCCTATCACCAAATTGAAGTAGTTATCATATAGGAAACTGTAGTTAGAACAGTAATGTGTATATATCTGCAGTTATTAGAAATGTACAGCATATGTATTGGTATTCAAAGGTGTTAATAATATTTTCTTCACCCTACCCTATAACCACATATAATCCATTCCATGTGAAATTGATATGTGCAATCACAATTAACACCCCTGGACATTTGTCCTGTTGGTTCATACATATTTGCATGTACGTTGATGCATCTGCCCTGTTCATGCATCCAAACCTGATGGCCTGTTGCCATCAATCAACCCTGCATGTTGTTGGACTGTGTATTGCTGTTCAAAATATGCATGTGTTATGCTTGCTGTTCAATGGTTTGAATATCTGGGTGTTTGGTTAATGGGAATACTAATGCATGCTGTTACAACTAATTGTGAATGGTATTGTATGTTACTAACCCAAACTATCATGACATAATGCAAAACATAGGATGACAGGGAAGGAGGGTTCCAGCGGACCCACCTCTTCCACCTCAGCTGGCGAGTGCACCTGGCAGTAGTGCCCAGTCCGGACCCTCCTCCAGTGGCCCTGTGCCACCTGCGGGTGGAAGCACTGCAGGGGATGGGGCTCGTCCCCCCTCTGCAAGTGTGGCTGGAGGAGAACAACCACTCACCCTCCGTAGTGTCCGGACTGTGGTGCGTAGGGAGATCCAGGAAGCTGTTCTTGGGCCCCTACGCCAGCTTGAGGCACAGGTGGCACAACTAACGGGCGTGCCTGCTGCCCGGCCTACACAGCCCCCAGCACAGCCCCGTCCTGGGCTGTGAAGGCACAGTGGCAATTGCCCATGGGTGGGGATATCAGTTCCACTGTTGCCATCTGTGGGCTCATGGGCTCTAGATATCCAAACATCTGTCCCCGTCAATTGTGTAACCCCCCCACATGTGTCATACACCGCCCCTGTATGCGTCCAACCTACCTCCCCAGCTATACCAACTTCCTGTACCTGACATACCACTCTCACCTGAAAAAAAAAAAAAGGGCACTCTGTACCCACAAAAAATTACGCCCATACATAGCTGCCCATTTCGCACACATGTCTGCTGGACATGGAAACTGTCAATTACAATTGGCTGTACAACAAGTATTATTGTTGTCCTCACACCTCTCTCAGGGGTGGAAGGTTTCAAATGTCACACCAAATTACAAACATATGCACAGCTGTTGCTGATGAAGAAATGGGCAGCTATGGGCCTTACCTACATCCCTCCTGCAAAACCCGAGCTTGTTTCCCTACTGTCTTACCCTCTTTGTGACCCCTTTTCACCACTATCTTGTCTCCCATTTTCATTTCTTTCAAAGAAAATAGTGCGGTGTGCAAGAGTAAGCACTTTTAAGCGGTTGTAGCGGGTGTGCGAGAGCTGAACGCCAGTGTGCATCGTGAGCTCAGCAAACCAGCGCTAACCCGGTTACAACTGCTTAAAAGTGCCTTAGTCACTCTGAATGACAAGTCCTGTAGTCTGCTCAAAAGCAAAATAAAATCCCACTGTCAGTCCCGAACCCAGGACCTTGGAAAGAGTAGTCTGCATGACTTACCACTAAGCCATGACTGTTATATAAGAACATTGTGCTACAATAAATATATCATGTAATAGTAGGAATTAATGTAAAGGGAATATAGGATGTGTAGTACACAAAGCATGTCATGTATATTTACTGTCAAATGTAGTGGATTTCTAGAATAGTAGTGTGTGAACAGAAACAGCCATGCTAGTTGGTAGCTAGTAGGTAATAATGTCACTGTAGCACCTTGCAAGCCACACACATACTCACAGCAGGATAATCACTGCCCATACCCCACAACCTCTTACAGGAACACATCTGGACTAAGTAATAAAAATGTGGAGCAAAGGGCCAAAAACAGGGACACATTCCAAATAATGCTACAACAAACTTAGACAGTTCAGAGAGTAACAGGTTCTGCATTTTGTTGGATGTTTGGAAGGGTATGAAGTCTGAAACTTAAATGTTTGTCACTATAGTCTGACTTGAGCCCAGAGTGACTTTCCAGAAAAAGCTGTTTATGAGATAATGACCAAAATATGAGGAAAAATGTGGACAACCTGCAAATATCTGTACACTCGAGAGGTCTGACACTGCCATATTTGAATAGTTAAGAGCCTAGACATAGCAACAGTGACTAAGTTACAGGGATGCCCCACAGACTCCCTGTGAAATGTACAAACAGTAGGCAGAAAGGTGTTACAACACATGCAATGGTAACTATGAAGTACTGAAAGTATGCACCACTTGCACGGCAGAAATAGTGTAGTAATACATATGCTCATGCTATCCCACAGTCACAACTGCAGAATACCAGGCAATTTAATGGGTGTACCCCACTGATATGTACCATTCCATGAGGCAGATAAAAGATGCACCTGAGAGTCTCTGGGGCCTGCTCAGCAGCATACTCAAATACCCTAATAGATGTCAAGGCCCACACCATGGCCAGACCACACTGCATGCAGTAACACCCTAGCAGATATAGCAAGCATTCCAAGGTGTGAATGTACATGGAAATTAGGAAAGCCACAGAAACACACTACAGTCAAGACACCTAGCAGGCATACAAGTAGTGAATGAAAAGGGCAAATATTGAAGCCATAGCAACAAAGTGCAAGAGCCACTGCTATATACCAGTTACACCACATGTCCCACAGGAAAGCACACCCACCCACCCACATTAACAGTAGTAGTAGTCTTAGGTGTCAGTGTACATACACATTTAGTACAGGAAACTGGAGAAATGAATGGAGAAATGTTAATCTACAACACAGCCAGAAATATGAGAGGGATACTGACCTTTACACTCACAGAACAGTGTCCACAGCATACCAGCATGGTCCCTGCCCTTAAACTCTGAAAGGGCCAAGCCTATCTCACATACCTTTTTATAGCACTGTCCTGGAATCACAGTGAGAACTGCAATCAGTACACAACTGGCTGCATGCAATTAGCAAATGCTGGCTAACAATTGGTGCAGAAGCCATCACATGGACATATGCAGATACCTACAAAAGCATGCTGTACTCCCAGTCCACACATGCAATACTTTCATTGCACCCTGTGGAGGTAGAGAGAGACAGAGAGAGAGAGAGAGAAAATAAATAAATAAACATACACAAACAAAACCAGTCAGCAACAACCACTCAAAAGCTGACAACTGGCAAGTGGAGCAGCAGGACACCAAAGCAGACAGCAACACAAGCAGCTGTGACAAATACAGGTAATGTAAAGTAATTATTTAAAAGTCTACATACTGTGAACCCTCCATATGTGTCATTGGTCTGTATCCATATGTATATGAAGATGTGCATAGGGTAGGGGACATACAGCAACTATCAGTGAAGGCTGTACATACATATGTATGTGAGGGCATCTATGTGCACATATCAATGTAGGTTGAAAGTAGGTTGTAGTGCAATGTACAAAGTAGTGTTTCACAGTTATATATGTTTAGCAGTATGTTAGTGTGCATATACAGTTTTGTAAACAAACATGTTGATATACCTATCTATCATATGGATACGTATGTATGTCAATATATGTTATGTATGCATGTATATATATATATATATATATATATATATATATATATATATATATATATATATATATATATCTATATATATATAATATGCATATATGTATACATACATAGAGAGGGATGTAGGAATACATAGACAGATGTAGATAGATAGAATATGTACAAACATATATATGTAATACACACATACAGATATAGATATATGTAGATACATATACATAGACAGATCTATCTACAGTTATGACTGTATATGACGATCTCACACTCCCCTGTCCCACCCCCTCTGTCACTCTCACCCTCTCTGTCACACCCCCCCTCCACATCTATAGCAATATATGTACATCGATATATATATATATATATATATATATATATATATATGTGTGTGTATATATATATATATATATATATATATATATATATATATATATATATATAGATATATAGATATATCTATCTATATCTATATCTATATAGAGAGAGAGATGTATATATATTCTGAGTGAGGCACATGCGTACAGATGTATTGCAACAGGTGCCTGGTGACAAAGGCATGGAGTGAACACCACTGTCAAAACTGGAGTACCATACCCCATTTCAAATCACCTACACCAGTAACCACCAGATATGTGATTGGCTGCCCACCACTGCATGTGTCAAGGGTGAACAGGGTCATAAATGTGTACAATAGTCCCCCCAATGATATTCACAGTGGCACACTATTCCTGGAATACCTGCACATGGTATGTGTCAGCAGACATGGTGTGTCAGCTATGGACATGTAGGTCAGTGTACCCCCCCCACCACACAATGGCTGCCACGGTATGTACCTCACATGACAGCTACAGAAATGGAGAAGGACACAGTGACATGTACAACACTGTGACAATGCACTCAAACACATTACCAATGCACAGTGACTGACAACACCACAGAGTACACACATACTACCCACATAGAGGTTACCACTCCTGGATTTACATACTTAAGTCACACCCATGACAGATGTCCAACAACCATAGTAACACCTCACACCATCCACAACCTAAATGACTGCTGTGTGTCGTCCGTGACACTGCAGTAGAGAGCACATGGCGGAGGTACAGGTTCCTACCCACAGATAAGACATACCCTGCAATAAACCACACAGCGTTAAGAAGCAAGACTCCCTATGAGTACATGTCACACATACCCCTGCTGAATGTTAGTCAGATAGGTAATATGCCATATGAGTCACCATGTGTAACTGTTTGACAGGAGCAGGTACCATCACATCACATGTGTCACAATGGTCAGGGTAGCAGAACAGTATGCTGCTGTAGTCCCAGGGGCAATAGCATATTGTATTGTATTGCATTGTAATGTATTGTATTGTGTTGTATTGTATTGGTATGTAGAGGTGCCTCCTTCGTGGAGTGGAACCACTGCTGCTGTACGCCAGTGTACAGGTACATATCCTGTAGTCAGGCTAGTGTTACATAGCACTTCTATATGTGTGTTTAGCTCCTCTTGGAGTTCATGTAGCATGCAACCGGGGATACCATCAGGTCCCATTCATGTTGTGTTTTCTGCTTTTCTGAGGCGGCTCTCACCTGGACATCTGTGATGACAGGGAGGTTACAGTCAGCTGGGATAAGTATGTCTTAGTTTGGGGGAGAGGGAGGGGGGAAACCTGCACTGAACCTGTCCGCCACAATGTTGCCAATATCTGTGGGTTCAGTGAATTATTTGTTGTTGTGTACTAACTATGAGCATATTGGAGGGTTTCTGACCAGGTTGCTAACATAACTGAGAAGGCCTTGTGGTTATCTGTAGTGTCCCTGTTGATTTCCCTCTCAAAGTTGCCCATGGATGTTTGTATGAGAGAAAATAGCTCCTTACTAGTGCTGATCAGACATGCCTTCCCTTTATGGAATTATGCTCTGTCTTGCAGTAGCTTCCATCTTTTGTTATACAATCTGTCTATGGCTGGGGTCCACCAGACAGGATGCTGTCCCTTTGTGGAGAGTGTCTTGGTCTTATATGGGATTGCATGATCCATGCATTCTCGGAGATGTCCGTAGAAATCATTTGTGAAGGGGTCAGCATTGTGGGTTGTGTCTTCCACTGGCCCAGTGGGCTTAAAGGATACCATGTCAGTGTTACGAAGTGTAAAGTTTGCATTTGAAATGTTATTCACTGTAGTCGTTTGTGCTGGTGGTGGAGGTGGGATATGTATATCCAGGGCAATTAGTTTGTGGTCAGCTCACAGTAGTTGATGATGTACCCCATACAGTACCTCGATACAAACCCCCAGAGTAAGGAGGTGCTTTGGACCTGAATCAGTGTTCTGACTGCTGGGGTTTGGTAGTATGTCGTATGGAGTGTGCCAGGTACTGTTGCACACTTGTTGGCTGAGCACTGATACCTGGCCATTTACATGTGTATCCACCAATAGACAGATAGATGCTATATATGTGAGATATGTTGTATCACAACAGTCGAGTAGCATGTGTAGTATGTGTGCCAAATTCTGCTGACATATTTTGCTGATATCATGATATTTCCTTTTCAGGACCATGGCTCACCAGCGCAATTCAGCGTACTCTGCAGCTGAGGATGAGGAGATACACCACAGCCTGGTGCGGGATTATGCAATACTCTTTTCCCGCACCAGCCAGAATCAGCAGGAGAGGGCTGCACTGTGGCAATACCTGGTCCGTTGGGTAAATGACATAGGCACTCATAATAGGACATATGAGGAGGTACGACATCACTGCAGTGATTTAATCAGAAATGTCCGTCAGCGTGCGTCAGATATCCACAGGCAACAGGTTGCCACAGGTGGTGGGGTGGCTACACATCCCCCACTCACCAGACTGGAGGGACTACTCATAAGTGTTGCGGCTCCAGCCCGCCAACAACAACAGCAGCAGACCTGCATTATGATGGAGGCTGGAGCCACACAGCAGCAAGACTACGAGCGTGCAGGTAATATGCCATATGTATAGTTGACTGTTGTGTACACTGGTAGTTAATGCATGTGTGAGGTGTGTCCTTGGTTTGTAGCTGTCATCATAGTATTTAATGTGCAAGTGTAATATTCTCAATATCAGTGTGAAAGGCGACTGTTGTACTACTGACCTGTATCATACTCAGTAACAATGGCACAGTTGTGCCCACTGACATTAATTTCCTCACTTCTGCAGGTCCCTCCGGTGTAACAGCAATGCAGCCTATCTATGCTGGTGAGTGTGTATTAACAATACCTTTAATAGTCTTGATAGTAATAGTAATATTAGGCTCACTGAGTAGTGCTCTGTGTGTGCATGCAGGTGTGTCTGTGTCTGTGTGTTGATATCTCACATACTGAGTAGTGTGCAAGTGTGCAACTGTGTGCATGTGTGCACCTGTGCATGTGTGCATGTGTGCACGTGTGCTCCTGTGCATGTGTGCATCACTGGTAACATTCTGTAGACATTGTAAACTGTGTTTCCTGTTTCCCTCCCACAGGTTCTGGTGCTGCTCTGGTGTCATGCAGCAAGGAACCTGAATCAGGTGCCACGGGTACTGATAATGATGACATCTGTGTAATGGCACAGGAAGGTATGCCAGGGTACGTCATTGGTCAGCCAAATGACAGTACACAGCTGTCAACCCCATCAATGCGCACAGTTATCCTGCCAATACACCCTTTGTCACCAATGTCCCTAGGTGATGGACAGGATACAGTGGGCATTGACCAGGGTAATGTGGTATCTGTGGCACATGCTTCCCCACACAGCAGCCATGGGCATGGCCCTGAGATGGTACCACACAGACAGATGTCCAGGGGTTCTCGTGGGAGCATCCGTGGGCGTACTGCCCCTGTCAGACGTGCCCACAGAGGTCTTACAACCTCAGCTTCTGATCCGTGGAAGACAGTAGGGAGGTGTGTCTGTAGGCGAGCCCTGCAAGCGGACAAGCCCCCAGAAGAGTAAAAGTCCCGAAAGTAAACACCCACGACAGAGCCCATGTAAATGTGAATAAACACAACACAACACATGCCCCACAGACTATGAACATAAAATATATAAATTAACTTGTTATATATTTTTAAATTATAAAGATGTTTGCCCGTGAGTGTGCTCGTTTGCAGGCGTGCCCGTAACAGCCACAGTTAGCAGTCAGTGGAAAAGCATACAAGAACTACATATGCAAAGTAAGCCAAGAAGCAATAGTGTAGCGGTAGAGACGTCGGCTGAAGAGCAGGCACAGGCAATCATGGTTCGAGCCCCCCCAACATCAATTTTAATTCTAGTGAAATAAGCACAAAACAAGTCCCTGACATATATGTACACATATAAAATTATATTTTATGTAAAATGTAATGAAATGGGCTATTTATTTTGAATAAATGTAAGATAACAAAATAATAAAAAATGCCAGATGTGCCTATAGCTGAGCTACAGTTTAACAAGTTGAGTGCATCTGCCCGTAGGTGAGCAGTGGTTTAACAGGTGTAAAATGAGTGCCCGTAGGTGAGCAGTGGTTTAACAGGTGTAAAATGAGTGCCCGTAAGTGAGCAGTGGTTTAACACGCTGAAACTGTTTTACCCTAGCTGAGCTGAGTGTAATATGCGTGCTGACAGCCAAATGAAGCGTAAACCAGCGTACCCCGTTTGCGAGGAGCTGCGCGCCCGGCATCAACAAGCTAACCGACGGGCAGCGTTAAGCAAGCTGTAACAAAACTGCCTTTACACAGACACACCTCCTAGCCTGTGTAGACAGTCATAAAATATAAAAAGCAGTGGCCAGGTTCTAACCCGGGATACCATGCACCATAGTCAAGGTACTGAACCACTAAGCCATGACAGTTGCCCATAGAAATGCAGTAATAGCAAATATACAGGAATGAATAGAAAGTGGAGCATGACAAAGCAGGTTTTGTGAAGCTGATACAATTCCAAAATGGCCAATCACAGATAAGTGCGGGAAAAACGGCATATATAAGCCCCATAGGCGGAATACACAGCATAACCGATTGTAGAACCAACTTGCAGCCAGAATGTCAAGTGTAGGTGAGGGTAGTTGCTTTCAAGCACAGAGGTGGGCGTTGAGGAGTCCAATATATGGTTTGGCTCCTTGTCCACAATCATGAGGCCCAACTCATGCAGGGCCAGGTCCTGTGGGGAGCATATAGGGCTGAGGCGTGGGACCGGTTGGCTCATGATCTTACCAGTGCCACAGGGATACCAAGGACTGGTGAGCAGGTCCGTCACCACCATGTGGACCTGAAGAGATGGAAGCAGGACCAACTGAACCGTTGGATCCAGGAGGCCCGGCAAATGCCCAACGCCCCACTACTGAGTAAGTTACATCTAATTATTTATGTAAGAAATTAACCTAGCTGATATTATGGAGATGTGTATTCCAATATTACTTTATTTATATTACAGCTGCAGGTGTCCATTCTGCGAACCGTAGAGCCTATGGCGATAGGCTGGCACGGTTGCTCCACCAGGCAGGTCAGTAATCCTCTCCCTGTAACTGTAAATAAATATAAAAGTATGACAGTTAGCAAAAGAGTGCAGTGTAGTCACTAAGTAATAAAATGTGCAAGTAACAGTGTAAGAGGGTTTGCAAGTATTGCATGATTACAAAAGTGTGATGCAGTCTGTAATCCAAACAGAAAAATGAAAAAGTCTGAAATAAAGTCTGAAATAAAGATGTCCCACCTGTAATATAATAGTACATAACCTGCAGCAGGCTGAAAAGTACAGCTGCATAAGCTGAGTAAAACATGTGTGAAATATATCCCTGTTGAAATACAGAAACATGACAGAAGTGAGACTGTTGGAAAGGATTGTAATAACTACAGGTAAAACATGTCAATAAAGCCTAGAATTAAGTACCATCCTGAATTGTAAAAATAAAACAAGTGAGAGAGTGTGAGAAAGAGTTATGAATCCACCAATAAAGTAGTAATAACTCCTGAATAAAAGTATACTGCAGTCAGTACAGAATGAAATGAATGTGACAAGCAGAACCAAACTGTAAAATGTGTTGAAAATGTCACCGCAGCTGGAATGTGTATCCCAAAATTTGGATATGTTGCTCTCAGTCTGCAATATGCAGATAGTATGGTTGTCTGAAATACCAAACATCCACAGTTGTCTATAGCTATATAAAGCAAATGTAGCAGGATGATGTAGCTGAACAGAGCCAGATATGAATGTGTATGAATAAAAATGAAAATGTATATTGATGTAGCAGTAACATTCCTATCACCAAATTGAAGTAGTTATCGTATAGGAAACTGTAGTTAGAACAGTAATGTGTATATATCTGCAGTTATTAGAAATGTACAGCATATGTATTGGTATTCAAAGGTGTTAATAATATTTTCTTCACCCTACCCTATAACCACATATAATCCATTCCATGTGAAATTGATATGTGCAATCACAATTAACACCCCTGGACATTTGTCCTGTTGGTTCATACATATTTGCATGTACGTTGATGCATCTGCCCTGTTCATGCATCCAAACCTGATGGCCTGTTGCCATCAATCAACCCTGCATGTTGTTGGACTGTGTATTGCTGTTCAAAATATGCATGTGTTATGCTTGCTGTTCAATGGTTTGAATATCTGGGTGTTTGGTTAATGGGAATACTAATGCATGCTGTTACAACTAATTGTGAATGGTATTGTATGTTACTAACCCAAACTATCATGACATAATGCAAAACATAGGATGACAGGGAAGGAGGGTTCCAGCGGACCCACCTCTTCCACCTCAGCTGGCGAGTGCACCTGGCAGTAGTGCCCAGTCCGGACCCTCCTCCAGTGGCCCTGTGCCACCTGCGGGTGGAAGCGCTGCAGGGGATGGGGCTCGTCCCCCCTCTGCAAGTGTGGCTGGAGGAGAACAACCACTCACCCTCCGTAGTGTCCGGACTGTGGTGCGGGAGATCCAGGAAGCTGTTCTTGGGCCCCTACGCCAGCTTGAGGCACAAGTGGCACAACTAACGGGCGTTCCTGCTGCCCGGCCTATACAGCTCCCAGGACAGCCCCGTCCTGGGCTGTGAAGGCACAGTGGCAACTGCCCATGGGTGGGGATATCAGTTCCACTGTTGCCATCTGTGGGCTCATGGGCTCTAGATATCCAAACATCTGTCCCCGTCAATTGTGTAACCCCCCCCACATGTGTCATACACCGCCCCTGTATGCGTCCAACCTACCTTCCCAGCTATACCAACTTCCTGTACCTGACATACCACTCTCACCTGAAAAAAAAAAAAAAAAAAAAAAGGGCACTCTGTACCCACAAAAAATTACGCCCCATACATAGCTGCCCATTTCGCACACATGTCTGCTGGACATGGAAACTGTCAATTACAATTGGCTGTACAACAAGTATTATTGTTGTCCTCACACCTCTCTCAGGGGTGGAAGGTTTCAAATGTCACACCAAATTACAAACATATGCACAGCTGTTGCTGATGAAGAAATGGGCAGCTATGGGCCTTACCTACATCCCTCCTGCAAAACCTGAGCTTGTTTCCCTACTGTCTTACCCTCTTTGTGACCCCTTTTTCACCACTATCTTGTCTCCCCATTTTCATTTCTTTCAAAGAAAATAGTGCGGGTGTGCACAAGAGTAAGCACTTTTAAGCGGTTGTAAGCGGGTGTGCGCAGAGCTGAACGCCAGTGTGCATGCGTGAGCTCCGCGCAAACCAGCGCTAACCCGGTTACAACTGCTTAAAAGTGCCTTAGTCACTCTGAATGACAAGTCCTGTAGTCTGCTCAAAAGCAAAATAAAATCCCACTGTCAGTCCCGAACCCATGACCTTGGAAACAGTAGTCTGCATGACTTACCACTAAGCCATGACTGTTATATAAGAACATTGTGCTACAATAAATATATCATGTAATAGTAGGAATTAATGTAAAGGGAATATAGGATGTGTAGTACACAAAGCATGTCATGTATATTTACTGTCAAATGTAGTGGATTTCTAGAATAGTAGTGTGTGAACAGAAACAGCCATGCTAGTTGGTAGCTAGTAGGTAATAATGTCACTGTAGCACCTTGCAAGCCACACACATACTCACAGCAGGATAATCACTGCCCATACCCCACAACCTCTTACAGGAACACATCTGGACTAAGTAATAAAAAGTGTGGAGCAAAGGGCCAAAAACAGGGACACATTCCAAATAATGCTACAACAAACTTAGACAGTTCAGAGAGTAACAGGTTCTGCATTTTGTTGGATGTTTGGAAGGGTATGAAGTCTGAAACTTAAATGTCTGTCACTATAGTCTGACTTGATCCCAGAGTGATTTTCCAGAAAAAGCTGTTTATGAGATAATGACCAAAATATGAGGAAAAATGTGGACAACCTGCAAATATCTGTACACTTGAGAGGTCTGACACTGCCATATTTGAATAGTTAAGAGCCTAGACATAGCAACAGTGACTAAGTTACAAGGATGCCCCACAGACTCCCTGTGAAATGTACAAACAGTAGGCAGAAAGGTGTTACAACACATGCAATGGTAACTATGAAGTACTGAAAGTATGCACCACTTGCACGGCAGAAATAGTGTAGTAATACATATGCTCATGCTATCCCACAGTCACAACTGCGGAATACCAGGCAATTTAATGGGTGTACCCCACTGATATGTACCATTCCATGAGGCAGATAAAAGATGCACCTGAGAGTCTCTGGGGCCTGCTCAGCAGCATACTCAAATACCCTAATAGATGTCAAGGCCCACACCATGGCCAGACCACACTGCATGCAGGAACACCTTAGCAGATATAGCAAGCATTCCAAGGTGTGAATGTACATGGAAATTAGGAAAGCCACAGAAACAGACTACAGTCAAGACACCTAGCAGGCATACAAGTAGTGAATGAAAAGGGCAAATATTGAAGCCATAGCAACAAAGTGCAAGAGCCACTGCTATATACCAGTTACACCACATGTCCCACAGGAAAGCACACCCACCCACCCACATTAACAGTAGTAGTAGTCTTAGGTGTCAGTGTACATACACATTTAGTACAGGAAACTGGAGAAATGAATGGAGAAATGTTAATCTACAACACAGCCAGAAATATGAGAGGGATACTGACCTTTACACTCACAGAACAGTGTCCACAGCATACCAGCATGGTCCCTGCCCTTAAACTCTGAAAGGGCCAAGCCTATCTCACATACCTTTTTATAGCACTGTCCTGGAATCACAGTGAGAACTGCAATCAGTACACAACTGGCTGCATGCAATTAGCAAATGCTGGCTAACAATTGGTGCAGAAGCCATCACATGGACATATGCAGATACCTACAAAAGCATGCTGTACTCCCAGTCCACACATGCAATACTTTCATTGCACCCTGTGGAGGTAGAGAGAGACATACAGAGAGAAAATAAATAAATAAACATACACAAACAAAACCAGTCAGCAACAACCACTCAAAAGCTGACAACTGGCAAGTGGAGCAGCAGGACACCAAAGCAGACAGCAACACAAGCAGCTGTGACAAATACAGGTAATGTAAAGTAATTATTTAAAAGTCTACATACTGTGAACCCTCCATATGTGTCATTGGTCTGTATCCATATGTATATGAAGATGTGCATAGGGTAGGGACATACAGCAACTATCAGTGAAGGCCGTACATACATATGTATGTGAGGGCATCTATGTGCACATATCAATGTAGGTTGAAAGTAGGTTGTAGTGCAATGTACAAAGTAGTGTTTCACAGTTATATATGTTTAGCAGTATGTTAGTGTGCATATACAGTTTTGTAAACAAACATGTTGATATACCTATCTATCATATGGATGCATTATGTATGTCAATATATGTTATGTATGCATGTATATATATATATATATATATATATATATATATATATATATATATATATATATATATATATATATATCTATATATATATAATATGCATATATGTATACATACATAGAGAGGGATGTAGGAATACATAGACAGATGTAGATAGATAGAATATGTACAAACATATATATGTAATACACACATACAGATATAGATATATGTAGATACATATACATAGACAGATCTATCTACAGTTATGACTGTATATGACGATCTCACACTCCCCCTGTCCCACCCCCTCTGTCACTCTCACCCCCTCTCTTTCACACCCCCCTCCACATCTATAGCAATATATGTACATCGATATATATATATATATATATATATATATATATATATATATGTGTGTGTGTGTGTGTGTGTGTGTGTGTATATGTATACAGACATATATATATATATATATATATATATATATATATATATATATATAGAGATATAGATATATCTATATACATATATATATATATATATATAGAGAGAGAGAGAGATGTATATATATTCTGAGTGAGGCACATGCGTACAGATGTATTGCAACAGGTGCCTGGTGACAAAGGCATGGAGTGAACACCACTGTCAAAACTGGAGTACCATACCCCATTTCAAATCACCTACACCAGTAACCACCAGATATGTGATTGGCTGCCCACCACTGCATGTGTCAGGGTGAACAGGGTCATAAATGTGTACAATAGTCCCCAATGATATTCACAGTGGCACACTATTCCTGGAATACCTGCACATGGTATGTGTCAGCAGACATGGTGTGTCAGCTATGGACATGTAGGTCAGTGTACCCCCCCCACCACACAATGGCTGCCACGGTATGTACCTCACATGACAGCTACAGAAATGGAGAAGGACACAGTGACATGTACAACACTGTGACAATGCACTCAAACACATTACCAATGCACAGTGACTGACAACACCACAGAGTACACACATACTACCCACATAGAGGTTACCACTCCTGGATTTACATACTTAAGTCACACCCATGACAGATGTCCAACAACCATAGTAACACCTCACACCATCCACAACCTAAATGACTGCTGTGTGTCGTCCGTGACACTGCAGTAGAGAGCACATGGCGGAGGTACAGGTTCCTACCCACAGATAAGACATACCCTGCAATAAACCACACAGCGTTAAGAAGCAAGACTCCCTATGAGTACATGTCACACATACCCCTGCTGAATGTTAGTCAGATAGGTAATATGCCATATGAGTCACCATGTGTAACTGTTTGACAGGAGCAGGTACCATCACATCACATGTGTCACAATGGTCAGGGTAGCAGAACAGTATGCTGCTGTAGTCCCAAGGGCAATAGCATATTGTATTGTATTGCATTGTAATGTATTGTATTGTGTTGTATTGTATTGGTATGTAGAGGTGCCTCCTTAGTGGAGTGGAACCACTGCTGCTGTGCGCCAGTGTACAGGTACATATCCTGTAGTCAGGCTAGTGTTACATAGCACTTCTATATGTGTGTTTAGCTCCTCTTGGAGTTCATGTAGCATGCAACTGGGGATACCATCAGGTCCCATTGATGTTGTGTTTTCTGCTTTTCTAAGTCGGCTCTCACCTGGACATCTGTGATGACAGGGAGGTTACAGTCAGCTGGGATAAGTATGTCTTAGTTTGGGGGAGAGGGAGGGGGGAAACCTGCACTGAACCTGTCCGCCACAATGTTGCCAATATCTGTGGGTTCAGTGAATTATTTGTTGTTGTGTACTAACTATGAGCATATTGGAGGGTTTCTGACCAGGTTTCTAACATAACTGAGAAGGCCTTGTGGTTATCTGTAGTGTCCCCGTTGATTTCCCTCTCAAAGTTGCCCATGGATGTTTGTATGAGAGAAAATAGCTCCTTACTAGTGCTGATCAGACATGCCTTCCCTTTATGGAATTATGCTCTGTCTTGCAGTAGCTTCCATCTTTGTTATACAATCTGTCTATGGCTGGGGTCCACCAGACAGGATGCTGTCCCTTTGTGGAGAGTGTCTTGGTCTTATATGGGATTGCATGATCCATGCATTCTCGGAGATGTCCGTGAAATCATTTGTGAAGGGGTCAGCATTGTGGGTTGTGTCTTCCACTGGCCCAGTGGGCTTAAAGGATACCATGTCAGTGTTACAGTGTAAAGCTTCCATTTGAAATGTTATTCACTGTAGTCGTTTGTGCTGGTGGTGGAGGTGGGATATGTATATCCAGGGCAATTAGTTTGTGGTCAGCTCACAGTAGTTGATGATGTACCCCATACAGTACCTCGATACAACCCCCCAGAGTAAGGAGGTGCTTTGGACCTGAATCAGTGTTCTGACTGCTGGGGTTTGGTAGTATGTCGATGGAGTGTGCCAGGTACTGTTGCACACTTGTTGGCTGAGCACTGATACCTGGCCATTTACATGTGTATCCACCAATAGACAGATAGATGCTATATATGTGAGATATGTTGTATCACAACAGTCGAGTAGCATGTGTAGTATGTGTGCCAAATTCTGCTGACATATTTTGCTGATATCATGATATTTCCTTTTCAGGACCATGGCTCACCAGCGCAATTCAGCGTACTCTGCAGCTGAGGATGAGGAGATATACCACAGCCTGGTGTGGGATTATGCAATACTCTTTTCCCGCACCAGCCAGAATCAGCAGGAGAGGGCTGCACTGTGGCAATACCTGGTCCGTTGGGTAAATGACATAGGCACTCATAATAGGACATATGAGGAGGTACGACATCACTGCAGTGATTTAATCAGAAATGTCCGTCAGCGTGCGTCAGATATCCACAGGCAACAGGTTGCCACAGGTGGTGGGGTGGCTACACATCCCCCACTCACCAGACTGGAGGGACTACTCATAAGTGTTGCAGCTCCAGCCCGACAACAACAACAACAGCAGCAGACCTGCATTATGATGGAGGCTGGAGCCACACAGCAGCAAGACTACGAGCGTGCAGGTAATATGCCATATGTATAGTTGACTGTTGTGTACACTGGTAGTTAATGCATGTGTGAGGTGTGTCCTTGGTTTGTAGCTGTCATCATAGTATTTAATGTGCAAGTGTAATATTCTCAATATCAGTGTGAAAGGCGACTGTTGTACTACTGACCTGTATCATACTCAGTAACAATGGCACAGTTGTGCCCACTGACATTAATTTCCTCACTTCTGCAGGTCCCTCCGGTGTAACAGCAATGCAGCCTATCTATGCTGGTGAGTGTGTATTAACAATACCTTTAATAGTCTTGATAGTAATAGTAATATTAGGCTCACTGAGTAGTGCTCTGTGTGTGCATGCAGGTGTGTCTGTGTCTGTGTGTTGATATCTCACATACTGAGTAGTGTGCAAGTGTGCAACTGTGTGCATGTGTGCACCTGTGCATGTGTGCATGTGTGCACGTGTGCACCTGTGCATGTGTGCATCACTGGTAACATTGTGTAGACATTGTAAACTGTGTCTCCTGTTTCCTCCACAGGTTCTGGTGCTGCTCTGGTGTCATGCAGCAAGGAACCTGAATCAGGTGCCACGGGTACTGATAATGATGACATCTGTGTAATGGCACAGGAAGGTATGCCAGGGTCCGTCACTGGTCAGCCAAATGACAGTACACAGCTGTCAACCCCATCAATGCGCACAGTTATCCTGCCAATACACCCTTTGTCACCAATGTCCCTAGGTGATGGACAGGATACAGTGGGCATTGACCAGGGTAATGTGGTATCTGTGGCACATGCTTCCCCACACAGCAGCCATGGGCATGGCCCTGAGATGGTACCACACAGACAGATGTCCAGGGGTTCTCGTGGGAGCATCCGTGGGCGTACTGCCCCTGTCAGACGTGCCCACAGAGGTCTTACAACCTCAGCTATGTTTCAGGCTGTCATGCAGGCAAAGTCACGTATGGAACGGTACACGAGACAGGGTCTAAGGGAGCTGACAGCATGTTGCACAGCCATGACTGACACTATGTGTGACATTGCGGCTGCCATCCGTAATTTCACCGATGTCATAGACAGATGTTGTGGGGACATATTAGATCGGTTCCACAACTACATGTCCATGAGCCAGGGCGATGGTGGACGGTTGAGGCGTCGACGTGGGCGTATGCCAGCAACAGCAACAGCAACAGCTGGCAGTCGTCGCGGATGACAACAGGGCTGCGGCCGCCCCCATACTGCCAGCAGCAGCCCCAGCAATGCTGGGTCTGTGCTGTCATCAGACCGCCCCAGGAGACCACGTGCACGTGACTATGGACAGGCCCGACAGGGATCTGTGTCCAGTCAACGAACACCTGCTTCTGATGACAGTACCCAGTCTGGATTGGTACTGGATACGGTCTGTAGCACCCCTGCAAGGCACAGGTACTGTGTCCGTGGCCAGAGACACTGATCTGTATGACCTGGCAGGTACAGTCTGTGGCTGTCCACAAACACCAGTATATGGCAGCCATGAGGTGGAACTGTGTGCATCCATACACACATGCGAATTGACAACACATAGGGCTACCGCATACACGCACACACTGCATCAACATTGCCCCACCTTGTACTGCTGTCCCTCACTAACACACATACACATACATGTCAATTGGTGGTATCAGTGGCAGACTCAGGCAAACCAAGTTCACACCCTGTGCATATGATGAAACTGTGCCACCTCCTGCAATCTGTAACATCAGTGCAGGTACAGGTTAACATGTTGCTGATGCACAGGGTGACTACATAGGCGTGTAGTAATAGTATCATGTTGTTAACAGTACTGTGTGCTAATATAATTGTGGGTATATCCCAGCATGCCTGATGCAGTAAGGGTATGATTGTCTTGTACTGTTGTCTACACCCATGGTAAGTACCATAGTGTATCATCTGCACATGTTGGCATACTGGTGGTAAGGATGTCAACAGAAGGCTACATACATAGGTAGCACAGGGGATAAGGTAATGAAAGTATTGATACGCAATGATGGACATGTAAACTGCAAGTGGCATGTTGCCCACACTGGACCCTGCAATGCGGATGTTTCAGGATGTTGATATGTGTGCAGTACTACACGACCGGTACAGGACACACAGGAGCACCCTAGCACTGCAAGCTCACATCTCATACCATGCTAGACAGCCGCAACACACAAAACTACCTTTCACAGGAGGGAGAGTCCCCATAAATGTCAGGGATACTGTGGTGGCAGGCCAGGTAGCATACATCCTACTAAGTATGGAACCACTGAGAGAAGGCTCAGTGTCTGTTATTTGACATGTGTATTACTGCAGGTATGAGCACCTGGATTTCCATCCAGTTATTGTACATCCTGACGGTACATGGTTTGTACACTTGTGTGCGCTGAGACTGGACCCTAGCCATCTGACCTGTGTATTTCCATGTACAAGTGTATAGTGCCTGCATATTTGCACTGTTACCTACTGGAAGTGGTACAGCTTGTTTGTTGTACAATGGACTACATGCAGCCCTGCTTACTGTAGCTTTGTTTGCATGCATGTTTGCTTGCAGTTACCTTGGAACACTGATCCCACCTGCAATGCAGAGTTACAGAGCTTCTGTGGACTCCTAGTGACATCTGCATAGCTTACTATATGTATGTCCATGTCTCACTTGACAGAACGTCATTGTTTGTCCTGTTCACATGTACGTTGCCTGTGACACATTGCATACGACTTACCTGGCATTTGTCCACGTGAGTAGTCATATATGCCAGTGCTAACTAATCACAGGCACTACACCCTCACATACTCACCTTTTGTTGAACCACCTGCTTCACTAGGGATGACTTGCACCTGTCACCCCTGGGCTTTCGGATATTGGCAAAGGCTCTTGCTACCCCCATAGTGCCTTTTTTAGGCAAGGCTCAAAGGACAAACCCACCTCCATAGGTATCACAAGGGATAAGAAACTAACAGTAATGCTACTCAACGCCAGAAGTCTAAACCTCAAGATGCACGCACTCGAAACTCCTTAGCATGGAGAACATCGATATCTGTGCAGTAACAGAAACCTGGTTCAGGGCTCCCGAAAGCACCCCAGCACTACCAGGTTATACCTCATACCATGCTTTTCGGTCCCAAAACTTGGACCGAACCACAAAAGGAGGGGGAGTATCGATATTCATCAAAGATACCCACACCTCCAGGTTGGTGGCAAAGCACGAAGCATCAGAGACTATCCATGTGCAACTAACAGTGGGTAAAACTGCCTTCCAGTTTACAGCCTGCTACAGACCACCCTCCCAAACCCAGGAACCCCACTCGGCCTTCCTGAGAACACTGGAAAATATGAAGGTCTCTCCAAACACCATTATATTGGGCGACTTCAACTACCCAAACATAGACTGGGAGCATCACTCTAGCTCCAACACCCTAGCCCAAAGGTTCCTAGAATTTATAAACTCAAATGCTATGGAACAACTTGTTACCACTCTCACAAGAGGGGAAAACATACTGGACCTGATCATCACCAACATGAGGACTCTATGCTCCAGACCAGAAGTGTATCCCTCATACTGGTAAGATCAGACCATAAACTAATCTCACTGGATATTTACATCCCGACCCCACCCCCTGCCCAGAAAAACACAGTGAAAAACTTCTCTAAAGCAAATTTCACACTCCTCAAAACCGAGGTGGAATCCTTCAAAGCCCCCCGGCCTGTGGAAAATACGGCCCAGACCGCAGAATCCTTTATAAACTCATTCTATGAACACCTTCAGGAATGCATGGATCATGCAATCCCAAATAAAACCAAGACCCAATCCTCCAAAGGCAGACGTCCTGTCTGGTGGACCCCAGCCATAAAGAAACTATACAACAGAGATAGAGCAAAATCCCAAAAAGGGAAGGCATCACTGATCAATATTAGCAAAAAACTACGGGCACTCATAAAATTGTCTAAGGCCAGCTTCGAGAGAAAATTGCACAGGACACTAAGGATAATCACAAGGCTTTCTTTAGTGATGTTAGGAACCTTGGTGGTAATTCCCAGATATGCTCAGAATTAGTCCAAAATGACAAAAAATACACCGAACCCACAGACATTGCCAACATCCTAGCTGACAGGTTCAGCAAACTTCTCCCACACCAAAGGGCAAATATCTATCCCAGCAGAGTGCTGCCCCCCTGACATCTCAAATGCTCAGGTAAGAGCCGCCCTCTCCAAAGCAAAAAACACAGCATCAATGGGACCAGACAGTGTCCCGGGCTGTGTCCTACATGAACTCCAAGAAGAGCTAAACCCAAACATAAAACTACTGTTCAATCTCAGCCTTACTACAGGATATGTGCCCAAAGAGTGGCGTACAGCAACAGTGGTCCCTCTCCATAAAGGTGGTTCCTCAACGGATCCTGGAAACTATCGTCCCATAAGCCTGACTAGCTTGGTCTGCAAAGCTATGGAAAGGATCATCATGGACATCATAAAGAAAGATATTGGGGACCTACAGATACTGGATCCTACCCAGTTCGGCTTTGTTCAGGGCAGATCCTGCCTCTTAAACCTGGTTGATTTCTTTGAAACAGTCACCAAGGCCATTGACGAGGGGAAGGTGGTCCACATAGCCTACCTGGACCTGCAAAGCCTTGATACAATACCCACTCGGGCATTATAGATAAGCTCACCAGCTTAAATATAAACCCCTATGTCGCTAGATGGATTGCAAACTGGCTCAAGGACAGAACCCACATGGTTAGAATTGCTGGAGCCATGTCAGACTCCAAACCAGTTACAAGTGGTGTCCCACAAGGCTCAGTCCTGGGACCTCTCTTGTTCGGTATATATTCGGAGGTACAGGCCAACACGGAAGGACTGTGGCTGACCAAGCTGCAAACTGGGCACCATAATCGACTCTCCAGCCGACACAAGCATCCTTCAAAAGGGCCTCATAGAAACAGACAACTGGTGCCAGAGCCATGGCCTCAAGCTAAATGCCAAAAGTGTATAGTCATCCCTTTGGCAAAAACAAAGTGCCCACAAATTACCACATAGGTGGTAATCCATTAAGTACAGAAGAAGTAATTAGGGACCTGGGGACCCAAGTTGATAGCAATCTCTCATTTGACAACCACGTGGCCAAAGTGGTTAGAAAAACATTTTATATAGCCCACCTAATCATGAAGGGATTCACATCTAGATCAGGGGAGGTCATCGTGCCTCTTTGCTCATCCCTCATCAGGCCCATAATTGAGTACAATGCCCTTTTGGGATGTACCTTACCAGACACCTGCAGCAACTGGAAAGACCCCAAAAGTACCTTACCAAGAGGATCAAAGGGCTCAAACAGATGCCATATGCTGCCCGGTTAAAGAAATTCCAGCTCTACTCAGTGGCATACCGCCTGTTCAGAGGCGATCTGTGCCTGACGTATAAAGCCATGTCCAACCCGGAATTAATGGACATGCTGCACCTCAGAAAATCCAAATCCCATCGAGCTACACGCTCGAGAGACTTGAACAACAGCACTGAAATACATAGGACATGCTGGAGGGACAGATTCATAACCCAGAGGCTCCCTTCACTCTGGAATGAAATCCCAGTCCTGGTTAGGCTGAGTCCCTCATTGACTCTCTTCAAGAGGAATCTTGATGAGTGGATGGGAGATCATAGGTTTACCCCAGGTATCACTTCTGTGTCACTGTTAGACAGAGGCACAGTATACTAACCTCGAAAAAGGGCATAGCAAAATAAATTTAAAATGGGTGGCGAAAGCCAAACACATTCTGGCTAGGCTTATAAATGCCCTAGGGCAGATAGCCTAGTATGAACCTATGTACCTTGTTCCCCATTGGCCCTATGTGCTGTTAATCACCATGGCAATTACAATACTATGGTAGCATGTGCAAAGATCACTTGTCAGTCACCTCTATGGTACAGTTGTGGAATATGTGGGTCATGTGGCAATGTCACAGCTGCCACATGTACACAGTCAACCCTCTCCCCTATACATGGACGTACAACACATGTATGAGATGCAACCACATAGCCAAACTGGGGGCTAAGCACTCTGAACCCAGTACTGTCATAACCTGTCAGGTGGCATGAAATACTACAGTGACTACAATACCAGTCTAATGTAGACCTACACTGACAGCAATCCAAACACGTGAACACACTGGGCCATTCATGGAGCCTCAGAATAGCATCCTGCCTGAGCAGCAGACACCTCTGCAGCTGGCACACAGTCATACGTTAAGCCGGAACACAGCACGTGCAACACATACCACACAAATCCTGTGTGCCAAACAGTCACAGCCTGTACGGCTAGACAACACACCTGCTACAGTTGTGTTAGGTACCTTTATTGTCCGGTACAGTGAGGTCCCGCTCACCAGGCTGGACAAGGTGAAGGTCACAGTGATATGCCCGTGAGGCACTATGGTCCACCACATAACACAAGCATACAGGTCAGTCAGAGGCATGGACACATATGACTCAGTCATTGTCCATGCCACTATGGCTGACCTGTGATGTACCTCCCTGGACTACATGATAGGGAACATGGAAGGGATCTCTGAGCATGTGGCACAGGCTGGTATGACCCTGACCTTGGTTGGCATCATACCCTCACCAGGAATGCTGACGTATTACTGAATACTGATGAATTACTGTAGCTACAACACCCTAGCTGAAAGGTTCCTAGCATGTAGTCACTGCATTGCTATGGAACAACTTGTTACCACTCCCACAACAGGTGAAAACATGCAGCACCTGTTCATCAACAACATGTAGACTATATGCCCCAGACCAGATGTGTATCCCTCGCTGCTAGGATGATACCATATACATCTCACACTGTATATACACATACCACATGCAGCACCCGCACAGAAGACCACATTCATAATGTTATCCAGTGCAAATACCATGTATTCACATGTGGCAGGCGTCAGACATGGGAACTATTGAAGGTCACAGGTACATATGTGTATTTGGCACACATACATCATCTGTGTCCATTGCCATTACTGGTTTAATCGATGTCATGCATTATTGTGAACAACAACCCACACACATGGGCATTCTGTGTGCAAATACCTTGTATTCACATGTGGCAGGCATCAGACATGGGAACTATTGAAGGTCACAGGTACATATGTGTATTTGGCACACACATACATAATCTGTGTCCATTGCCATTACTGGTTTAATCGATGTCATGCATTATTGTGAACAACAACCCACACACATGGGCATTCTGTGTGCAAATACCAAGTATTCACATGTGGCAGGCGTCAGACATGGGAACCATTGAAGGTCTCAGGTACATATGTGTATTTGGCACACACATACATCATCTGTGTTCATTGCCATTACTGGTTTAATCGATGTCATGCATTATTGTGAACAACCCACACACATGGGCATTCTGTGTGCAAATACCATGTATTCACATGTGGCAGGCGTCAGACATGGGAACTATTGAAGGTCACAGGTACATATGTGTATTTGGCACATACATACATCATCTGTGTCCATTGCCATTACTGGTTTAATCGATGTCATGCATTATTGTGAACAACAACCCACACACATGGGCATTCTGTGTGACAAAAACACACGTGGCATGTGTGGAATTCAAAGCCATAACTAACTGTGCTATAACAGTAGTGAGAGACCCAGTAGCAGAGTGTGCTATTTGCATTACTGGGAGATTTGCCCTCTTCCACTGTACTTGTAGGGTGCTGACATCATCTCTGTGTAGAGATTGGAATATGCAGCAGCTGGTGTGTTGTACTGGTTGGCAAAAAGGTCAGTTCTCTCATGCATGTAATTGCACACACCCTACTTCTACCCACCCCACACACACACACACTTACTTGCCATTTGCCAGATTCAAACCCCTACCTAACTATGTTATGACACTCAAGACGGACACATTAGCAGAGCGCGCTATTTGCATTACTGGGAGGTTTCCCTTCTCCTGCTGTACTTATAGAGTGCTGACATCATCAGTGTTTAGAAAGGGGAATGTGTATCCTGTAGTATGTTCTCCTAGTTGCCAAAAGGGACATTTCCCTCAAACAGAATTGCACACACACTAAACCCCCTCACCCAAACACACACACTTGCCATTTGCAGGACTCAAATCCCTACCTAACTATGTTATGACACTCAAGACGGATGCATTAGCAGAGCGCGCTATTCGCATTATTGGGAGGTTTCCCTTCTCCTGCTGTACTTATAGGGTGCTGATATCATCCGTGTTTAGAAAAGGGAATGTGCAGCCTGTAGGGTGTTCTCCTAGTTGCCAAAAGGGACATTTCCCTCACACAGAATTGCACACACACTAACCCCCCTCACCCAAACACACACACTTGCAGGATTCAAACCCCTACCTAACTATGTTATGACACTCTAGACAAACGCATTAGCAGAGCGCACTATTCGCATTACTTATAGGGTGCTGACATCATCCATGTTTAGAAAGGGGAATGTGCATCCTGTAGTGTGTTCTCCTAGTTGCCAAAAGGGACATTTCTTTCCTACAGAATTGCACACACACTAACCCCAATCCACACAAACTGAGCATTTGCAGGATTCAAACCCCTACCTAACTATGTTATGACACTCGAGACTGATGCATTAGCAGAGCGCGCTATTCACATTACTGGGAGGTTTTCTTTCTCCTGCTGTACTTATAGGGTGCTGACATCATCAGTGTTTAGAAAGAGGAATGTGCATCCTGTAGTGTGTTCTCCTAGTTGCCAAAAGGGACATTTCTTTCCTACAGAATTGCACACACACTAACCCCCCTCCGCACACACTGAACATTTGGAGGATTCAAACCCCTACCTAACTATGTTATGACACTCGAGTCTGACGCATTAGCAGAGCATGCTATTCGCATTACTGGGAGGTTTCCCTTCTCCTGCTGTACATATAGGGTGCTGACATCATCAGTGTTTAGAAAGAGGAATGTGCATCCTGTAGTGTGTTCTCCTAGTTGCCAAAAGGGACATTTCCTTTCATACAGAATTGCACACACACTAACGCCCCTCTACACACACTGAGCATTTGCAGGATTCAAAACCCTACCTAACTATGTTATGACACGAGGCGGGCGTTAGCAGACACGCTATTAGCATTGGAGTTTTCCTTCAACTGCTGTACTTATAGGGTGCTGACAACATCAGTGTTTAGAAAGAGGAATGTGCATCCTGTAGTGTGTTCTCCTAGTTGCCAAAAGGGACATTTCTTTCATACAGAATTGCACACACACTAACCCCCCTTCACACACACTGAGCATTTGCAGGATTCAAACCCTAACTAACTATGTTATGACACTCGAAATGGACGCATTAGCAGAGCGTGCTATTCACATTACTGGGAGGTTTCCTTTCTCCTGCTGTACTTATAGGGTGCTGACATCATCAGTGTTTAGAAAGAGGAATGTGCATCCTGTAGTGTGTTTTCCCAGTTGCCAAAAGGGACATTTCCCTCACACAGACTTGCACACACACCAACCCTGCTCTCCCACACACACACACACACTGAGCATTTGCAGCATTCAAACCCCTACCTAACTATATTATGACACTTGAGGGAGACGCATTAGCAAGCGCACTATCCGAATTACTGGGCATCTGTTCTGCACCTGCAGTATTTATAGGGTGCTGACATAATTATTTCTACAGAAGTATGTACATCTAGTACTACCTGTCAGGTGGGGGATAGAATATATATGCATTTGCAGCCACCTACTTCAGGGTCAGATATGCACATCGCACTGGCAGGTTATGTTCTATACTATGCTTCGTGACCACAGGACCTGTAACACACAACACAACCAGTTCGGACCACCCCTCCCACATCCAGGACACACACTTTGCTTCCCTGGGAACAGTGCCAAGATATGCAGGTGTTCACATACACCATTCCAGTTGTTAACGTCAGGTACAGGTATATTGTGTGTGGGAACTACTCAGGTCTCTACAACATTACCCTGCAGCCACTACAATTTGAGAGTCCATGTGCTATGGCAGAACCACTCACCACAGCCACAAGGGGTAATACATATTGCACCTGACCATCGGCAACACGGTACTCACTGTTCCACACCAGAGGTAGACCACCATTGTTGATATCTGACCTTACCCACCTTTCCCTGGACATCCATATCCCACCCCCACCCCCAGGCAAAGTTGTCACTGCAAACAAAGTGTATTTATCAAAAGCAGACTTTACACTTGTGAAGACTGGGGTGGAAGACTTCAAAGGACCCATGCTGGGGGAGTACACAGGCCACTCTGCATAATCCTTGACAATTGCATTCTATGAGCATGTGGAAGGTTTGCATTGATCATGCTATCCCAAATATACACGACTGCTCCACAACAGGACACCTGTCAGGTGTACACCAGCCATATATGAGCTGTCCAACAGACAGAGTGAGCTAATACATTGCAGAGCAGTAGCCCACAGAGGGGAGGACATCTCTGAACAGTACTGGCACGACACTTCAATCCCTCATAATCATCACGACAAAGTGTTGACAGTGAAATTGTCCAGACAATGCAGATAAGGCTCCCCTCAGTCTGTTATTGACGCCCACTTACTGTTAGAGGTCCTCACCAACCCTCTTCTAGCACACACCAACAACATGGATGTGGCTTAGCAAATTCAACCCCTGGGATCTCCACTGTGTCCCTGCTTGACAGAGACACAGCACTAACCTCACGGTGCCTTATGTGACCTACTTTACAGTGGCACAGTAGCCTACTGTACTGGGGAGGCAGATGCCAAGCACACTCTGGCTAAGCTGTCATTCCCTAGGGCAAACAGCCTAGTGTGGACCTCTACACCCATATGTTTAATTGTCAGATGCACAATATTTGTTGCTGATAGACTGTTTGCAGGTCTTTATTGCCATAGCATTCCCTGTTTCTATGAACAACTTGTGTATCTGTGGAAGATGTTTGAATATGAGAGGGATCCACTATATCACATATGTCTCTGTAGTCATTTAACTGTGTGCACTGGGCAGATTGCTGTAATGTGGTTGGTTCCTGGAATAACGCATTACAAATACCAGATATGTGTGGCCAACTGCTAAACTGAGATTTGGCCTAAGTGTGTGAGCATGCCCAGTTCAGGCTTTCCATGGCATGTTGTCTGACATATGTCTCATTTATCAAAGTGTGTGAGCATGCCCAGTGTGAGCTTTCCATATGTTGAACTCTGCAGCCCACCACATTTGTGGATGAGTGTGAACTTCAACAATATCTCACGTTTATGGTTGTGTGTCATGTTGTGTAGTTACTGTCCAACTGCTTTGTGTCTGAACACAACAGGGATTATACTGTGCCTGCAGGGTTTGCATGGGATACTTTGCATACAGTTGTCAACATCCTTTCATACTGACCTAACACTGTAGTACCGTATAGTGTACTGGTTCAGTACTTTCACTGTGGTGGACAGTATCCTGGGCTTTAGTCCTATCACTGCTTTACATTTTCATAGTGAGCACAACAGCCTGGTTAGGGGCCAGTTGTGCACATCTGACCATGTTGCATTATGTTCAGATATGAACTACTTAAACCAGGCTTGTCCAGCATTGGTAGTGTATTCCACAACATAGGTGTACATTGGCAAACACTAGCGATGTGCCCTAGGCCATTTCTAATGCTAGTCGGAGAGTGTGTTTGTCCTTCGACACACATTGTAAGTGGAGTTTGCCATGACATATGTCATGGTTAGTACACTGTGCCTCCGTCTACCCGTGACATAACAGTGATACCCAGGGTAAACCTACCAGCTCCCATCCACTCATCAAGATTCCTCTTGAGGAGAGTCGATGAGTGACTCTCTGGCTAACCTGTACTGGGAGTTTACTCAAGAGTGGGGGTGGCTTCTGTGTTATGGATCATTCAGTACAGCTTGTCCTATGTATGTCAGTGCTGGGGTTCAGGTCTCTCATGTGCATAGCTCACTGCCATTCAGATTGTACAAGGTGCAGCATGTTTATTGATTCCAGCTTGGACATGGCTTTATACATCAGGCACAGCTTGCCTCTGGGCAGGCAGTATGGCACTGTGTGGAGCTGCAGTTTGTTTAATCAGGAAACACATGGCATCTGTTCAAGCTCTTTGATACTCCTAGTGAGGTACCTTTGGGGACTTTACAGTTGATGGAGGTGTCTGCTGAGGTACATCCCACAGGGGCTATTGTAGTCAATTGTAACGCTGATGAAGGATGACTGCAGAGAAACAATGACCCACCCCTAACCTAGATCTGACAACCTTCATGATTAGGTGGGTATATGGTATGTTTCTGTAACCACTACAGCCACATGCTTGTCCAATGCAGGATATCTATCAACTTGTGTCCCCAGGTCTCTCATTACATGTTAAGTACTTAATGGGTTAACACCTATGTGGTAATTGGTGGGCACTTACTGTATATCCACAGGGGTTGACTATACACTTTTCTGCAATTAGCTTGCTAACATGGCTTTGGCACCAGTTGTCTGTTTCTATGTGGCCCTTTTGTGGGATGCTTGTGTCAGCTGGAGGGTCAGATATGGTGGCTAGTTTGTAGTCCTCTGCAAACATGTTCAGACACAGTCCTTCCATGTTGGCCTGTACCTATGGGACATATATACCAAACGAGGGAGGTCCCAGGACCAAGCCTTGTGGGATGCCAGTTATATCTGGTTTGTAGTCTGACATGGCTGCAGCATGTCTGACCATGTCAGTTCTGTCCTTGGTCTGGTTTGCAACCCCTCTACTGACATAGGGGTTTATATTTAAGCTGGTGAGCTTATCTATAATGAACACGTGGGGTATTGTATGGAAGCCTTTGCAAGGTCCAGCTACGCTGTGTGGACCACATTGCCCTCATCAATGACCTTAATGACTGTTTCAAATGAGTCAAACATGTTTAAGGGGCAGGATCTGCACTTAAGAAAGCCACACTGGGTAGGGTCCGGTGTCAGTAGGTCCCCAATATCTTTATGTCTGCGGTAAATGCTAATCCTTTCCATAGCTGTGCAGACCAAGCTTGTCAGGATTCTGGGCTGGTAGTTTTCAGTATCCATTCAGGCAACACCTTTGTTGAGAAGGACCACTGTTGTTGTACACTGCTCTTTGGGTACATATCCTGTGGTAAGGCTGACATTGAGCAGTAGTGTGATTTGGCATTCCATTCTTCTTGGAGTCCATGTTGGACTCAGCCCAGGACACCATCTCATACCATTGCTGCTGTGTGTTTTGCTTTGTAGATGCTGGCTGTTACCTCAGCATCTGCAATGTCAGGGGCCAACAGTCTGCTGGGATAGATATTTTGCATTCTGGGGGTTGCACTGCACCTGTCAGGTTGGATGTTGGCAATATGTGTGTGTGTTTGGTATGTTGTTTGTAATATTTGAGTGATTCAGAGCATATCTGTGAATTCCCAACAAGGTTCCTACCATCCGTTAAGAAAGCCTTGTGATTATCCTTAGTGTCCTGTACAATTTGTATCTTCATAGGTTCATACTAGGCTATCCACCCTAGGGCATTTTTAAGCCTAGCCAGAGTGTGTGTGGCTTTCGCCACCCCTTGCTATGTGAATATTATGGCCATTTATGATTTACTTTACTGTGCCTCTGTCTGGACGTGACACAGTGAAGACCCCCAGTGTACATCTACGATCATCCATCCACTTGGCAAGATTCCTGTTGAAGAGTGTCAGTGAGGGGCTCTGCCTAACATGGAGTGGGATTCTGTTCCAGGGTGTAGGGATCCCCTGGGTTATGTATCTGTCCCTCCAGCACATCCTACTTCATTATGTGTTGAGGTTGACATCTCTCACTCTCACAGCTCCGATGGCTTTGGGTTTTCTGGGGTGGAGCATGTCCATTACTCCTGTGTTGGACATGGCCTTGTACAACAGGCATACAATGCCTCATACAACGCCTCTGTGTAGGCAGTATGTGACTGCATTCAGCTGGGGTGTCTACAGCCAGGCAGCATATGACATATATTTGAGACCCTTTATCCTCTTGGTGAGGTACCTTTGGGGTCTTTCTAACTGCTGCAGGTGTCAGGTAAGGTACATCCCAAATGAGGCATTGTACTAGATTATGGGTCTGATAAGAGAACAGTATAGGGGCACAATGACCTCTGTTGACGTAGATGTGAATCCTTTCATGATACGGTGTCCAATATAGACAGTCTTCCTAGCCACGTTGGCAATGTGAGTGTCACATAACAGGTTACTGTCCACTTGTGTCCCTAGGTCCCTGATTACTCCTTCCATACATAATGGTTTACCACCTATGTGGTAATTTGTGAGTACCTTGTTTGGTATTTGGTGGGACATTCATACTGTCCAGTGTCTTCAGGATGGCTGGGTGGGGTTCCTGTGTGTGAGAGTGTGGTCTGTAGCATGCTACAGACTGTACAACAGTTTTGCCTACGGTTAGTTGCACATGGGTGGTCTCCGATGCTTCGTGCATTGTCAGTTACCTGGATGTATGGGTGTCTGTGCTGAATATGGATACTCCCCCTCCTTTTATGTTTTGGTCCAGGTTTTGGGGCCATAACGCATGATATGAGGTATAACCTGGTAGTGCTGGTGTGCTGTCAGGAGGCTTGCTGCAGGTTTCTGTCACTGCACGGACATCAATGTTCTCCATACTGGGGAGGGCCTTGGGAGCATGCATATTGAGGTTTACACGTCTGGCATTGGTCAGCATTACCCTTATGTTTCTTTCCACTTATGTTTTCTAGGGTGGTGGGTTAGTCTTTTCAGCCTTGCCTACAAAAGGCTCTATGGAGGTGGCAAAAGCCTTATCCAATATCCAGATGCCCAGGGGTAACAGGTGCAAGCCATTCCTGGAACAGCAGTGTGGCTTGTCAAGCATGACATCCCAAGCAGACAGACATTGGATCCCCTTGGAATGACACCAGTAATTGTGCCACTTGTTAAAGCTGATCATTCTGTGTTTGTACTGTGGCATCATTCTTGGTGAGGGTAGGATGCTGCAAACGGTCAGTGTCATACCGGCCTGGACTACATAATCAGAGAGCTCATCTATGTTTCTTTTCATGTAGTCCGGGGAGGTACATCTCAGGTCATTCATGCCAGCATGGACAATGACTGCATCATATTTCTACTTGCTTTGGGGTGACCTGCGTACTTGTGTTATGTGGCGTATTGTAGCAGCCTACAGGCAGCTTACTGTACCCTTTCCCTTGTTCAATCTGGTGAGCGGGACAGCAGTGTGTCTGACTATGGAGTCACCTATTACAACTGTATCAGGCATGTTGTTTCTCCTTCTGGCCTGTGACTGTTTGGCACACCAGCTTTGTGTACTATGTGTTGCATGTGCTATGTTTGAAGGTTGTGGTTGCTTGGGTGTCTGCTTTGGAGGCCTCTGTTGGTGTGGTGTGTTTGTAATTAGGGCCTCCGGGAATGTTTTTCTGTGTTTATGTCTTTGGTTTGCAGTTGTGATAGGTCTATGTGGGACTGGGTTTGTGGTGTGTGTGGTTACCTTCTCCTCCTGACTAGTTTTGACAGTATTGAGTTGAGGGAGCTCAGCCTCCAGTTTGGATAAATGGTTGCATCTCTCACATATATTTGTATTTCTTGGGGGGAGTTGAGGGTTGTCTGTGTACTTGGGGCAGGTGTAACATTGCCTCAAGATTCACAGATTCAACTTCTTGTATCTGGCCTTAGTGGATTGTATGTGTGGACATATTTTATTGCCATACTACTGATCAGTGATTACTTCCCTTTTTATGTTTGCTCTATCATGTAGTAGCTTCCTCATTCTCTTACATGGTTTGGTAATGGCTAGAGTCCACCATGCCAGATGCCTGCGTGTAAGGCATTGTGTCTTGGTTTTATTTGGGATTGCATAATCCAAGCATTCCTGGCAGTGTTCATGGAATGCCTGCATAACAGGTTCTGAGGTGTGGCCCATATTTTGCACCTGCACAGGGCCTTTAATGGATTCCACATCAGTTTGGAAGAGTGCAACTTTTGCTTCATACATGTTTTTCACTGTGGTTTTCTGGCCAGGGACTGTGGTCAGGATGTGTATATCCAGTGTGATTACTCTATGGTCTGGTCTTACCAGTGAGGGATACACTTCTCATCTTGCCATCCAGTACCCATGTTACTGATTATCACATCCAGTATGCTTACCCATCTTGTGGGAGTGGTACGTTGTTCCTGGGCATTTTGGTTTATGGATTCTAGGAACTTTTGCCCTACAGTGTTGGAGCTAGTATAATGCTCCCAGTCTATGTCTGGGTATTTTCAGTCACCCAATATAATGTGGTTTGGAGGGCTTGATATATTCATGTATTCCAACATAGGCCAGGTGCAGTTCCTGGTGTTAGGATGGTAGTCTGTAGCAGGCTATAAACTGGGAGGCAGTTTTAGCCACTGTTACTTGACCATGGCTAGTCCATGCTGCTTCTTGTTGTGGTACCAACATGGGGGTGTGGTTATCCTTGACAATTATTGCTAGTTACCCTCCTTTTGTAGCTTGTTCCATGTTTTGAGGCTGTACAGCACAGTATGAGGTGTAACCTGGTAGTGTTAGGGTGCTGTTGTGAGCCTTGACCCAGTTTTCTGTTACAGGACAGATATCAACATTCTCCATACTGGGGGAGTTTAGAATGCATGCATCTTGATGTTTAGACTTCTGGCACTGGGTAGCATTACATCTAGGTTCTTATCCCTTGTGATACCTATGGAGGTGTGTTTGTGTTTTGAGCCTTCCCTATTCAGGGCATGCTGTGGGTAACAACAGCCTTTGCCAGTATCCATAAGGCCTGGACTGATAGGTGCACGCCACCCCTAGCAGGTGGAGCATCATGTCATACTCAGCATGTCATCCCAGGCTGGCACACATTGGATCCCCTTTGACTAACTGCAATACTTCAGCCAATTATTGCAATTGATCATCTCATCGTCATATTGTGGCATCATGCTTGGTGAGGGTAGGATGTTAGTCAGGGTCATCAAGTGTGCATATACTACATGGTGTTACATTGCTTAACACATGGCATTCATGCCTCAGGTGGTGCTGCAGGGCTGCCTCTGTCGGATGCACATACTACACTCCCTGTACATGTTTGAGAGCAGGTTATGTCATTTTAGGCATCCCTGTTATTAAATGAGTGAGTCAGAGAGGGGTATAATTCCCAGGGTTCCTACTGAGCCAGTGTATGTGCTATGCATTGCCTCTTTGCCAAGGCCAGGGCATACTGGGCACGCCTCCTTCTGCCTACTGGGGCAGGCTCAGGTTGTTCCTCCTCCAAGTCACGCTCTGCCTGTGATGGCCTTGGCAATGGTGGGGGGGCTGTTTGGCCCGGCCCTATGCTGGTCCTGCTGCAGCTGTTTTCGCAAGATCATATTATGTAGCATAGCATATACCATGACAATTTGGGTACATGTAGTTGGTGAGTACTGCAAGGCTCCACCAGATGTGACCAGACACCGGAACCGTGACTTGAGCAGCCCAAACACACGCTCTATTACATTACGTGTTTGTGCGTGTGCCTCATTATGGCATTCCTGTTCAGGTGTGTGTGCATTTCTGATGGGTGTCATCAGCCACAGCTCCAGTGCATAACCTGCATCCCCCACTAGGTGTCCATGTGGGATGTCCCCATTGGCAAATGTCTGGTACAGCTGCGTCAAATGCCAGATATGGGAATCATGGTAGCTCCCAGGGCAGCCAGCACACACATTCATTATTATGCCCTGGGCATCACACACGACCTGGCAGTTGATGGAGGGAAGCCCTTGCGGTTAATGTAGGCCCTACCCTCTCACCGGCTGGTGCTTTGATGCGTATGCGTGCAGACTATTGCACCCACTACCTCAGGGTATTCCGCTATTTGCTGGAAGAGGCATATTGCTGGCCAATACCTCACAGGCACTGGGGAAATATACATGATCACCGACATGTGCTGACATGGCATCCAGGAACTGGTGCAGTACCCTGGAGGCTGATGCCTGTGATATCCCCATCATATCACCAGTTGGTCTCTGGAAGGTACCTGTTGCTAGTATTCTTAGGCCAACACATACCTTGGTTTCCACTGGGATGGGTTCCCCTCTGTTGGTTCTGTGTGTGAGGCGTGGCCTGCACAGCTCGACAATTTGCTGCAGGAGGTCTCTGTCCACTCTATAACACTCTACTATCTCCAGCTCATGTAACCCGTGGTAGGTGACCCTGGGCCTGTACACTCTTCTCCGTCTCCTCACTGTGGGTTGTCTGGCACCATTTGCATTGTCACCACCCTCAGCAAGTAGCTTATGTCTCCTTATGACAGCTATGGCAGCCCCTAGCATTTCTGCTCTGAGTTCAGCTTTTTCAGTTTTCACTTCTAATAGCTTACTCCTGTCTTGCAGTGTCTCTTGAGAGAAACATCCTGCACTGCTGTTTGCAGAGTTTTAAGTGCTTGGCTGAGCTACTATTCTGCCTGTGTAATTGCCTGCTTCTAACTGTTTTCACCTGCTAGCTCCAGCAGTATTCCCTGCTAGCTTCCTACTAATTCTGTTCCTTCCTTTTTCCTTTCTGTTTCCTCAGGGGGGAGCAACGCGCATACCAGCAGAAACACGCTCACAGTGGCTTACACGCATGCACACATGCTTACAAGGTTCAGAATCTGCTTATTCGGGTTAAAACGCGCACACACCAGCGCAAACAGTCTTACACGTCTGCCAACAGGCTCCCACATGCTCAGTCTGCCTTACACACGCGCACACTGCCCTACTCGCGCCTCATGGAGCACACACGTGCGCATGCACGCCCAGCAAGAAACTTTGGTGTAAGCAGCAGTGTACACCTTCCATTTCTTGACTTTCCCATGCTTATCTTGTGGCACTCCTCTTTCCATGATATGTGTCTGACATCTGTCATGTAACACTGACCTCCAATGAACTGCATTTCTTTCTGCCATTTCCCCCTGTGATGTCACCTATCTCCTACTCTATTCCTCCCCCGTATGTATCTCTTACATTACTCAGAATGTGCTCATTTGCTATGTGACAGTGGAATTCAGTATCCTAACACTCATTTACATCAGATTGCCTACTAATGCTTAGTTACATGTCTTAGACTCAGCTTCCCCCCTTAGCAACCACTAAACGGTGGCCATGTTGTTTTTGGTCTGCTGGTCCCTGCATTGTAAATCCATGTATTGCATAAAACCCACATTTGTGGGTTTATAACCTTCATTTTTATGTTTTATACAGCACAGCCCGTTTGCGCGGGGCTGCGCTGCATTTAAACATCGTCGATCGCCGAAAAAAAAATATTTATTTCTCATATTTGCATCAGGGTACCTTGCCAATGGCCACATATTTGGCCATTGGCATGCTGCCTGACACATATGCACCCTTTATTTGGAGCTGACATGGCTCCATTGTGTTTTTTGCAGAAATGTACTCAGTTGTCAACTGAGTACATTTCTGCAGCTAAAACGGCTCTTACACGGGCTGCTTTGGGCTTCCTGGATCGCTAATCTACCTCATTTGCATGCCTTTCGGCTGCAAGTGAGGTGATTAGCATATCCACACCCACTCCGTGTAAGAGACGTTTTAGCTGGTCTCTTACACGGAATTTAGGGCTGTTCCTGGATCGTGAGGGCTGCATGGAGTCTTACACTACTCTTAGACTCCGTGCAAGCCTTCGTGAATCCTGCCCGAGATCTTTTTCGTATGTTAACTGGGCAAACCCATTACGCACAGAAATCTCTTTTAAGGAGCATCCCAGAAGCACCTTATTGTTAATTAACTTGCTCAGTTACACAGCAGATATATGAAGGCTACCCATGCAATCTAACTGGTTAACTAACTTGCTCAGTTACACTGCAGGCATCTCAGAATTGCCACCTGGTTAACTAACTTATCACATCCCAGGCAAATGGAGACTGAGGGGACTCAAACCCAGGAATAGTTAGATGAAACTCATTACTGGGTTACAGATTTAACCCTCTATGTTAGCTGTCAAATTTCAAAATATCAGAAGGAAAGCAAGCTGTTTGAGGTGCTGGTATAGATGTGACTTCAGAAGCTAAAGACCAACAAATAGGGGGTAATATGTTGAATCTGGTCATCTCACTACTGAGAAAGTTTAGAAAAGTAAAGTTGAAGAAACCAGTACATAAAAGTTGCACCGTGATGTGTGTGTGCCAAACATTTTGAACTTACAAACTAACAATAGTCTAGAACTTTGAATGGTCTCTGATAGGCAGGAAAGTAAGAAGTATTAATGAAGGGTGCAGGGAGATGAAAAAAGATGAGGAGATATTCTATTTTATCAGGGTGGGAATAGAGAGGGTAATGATTCAGTGCAACAAAAGGAAGAAATGTAATAAGAACAGGCAAGCAATTTGGCTGAAGGAAGAAATGAAGGGAGATGTTCAAAGGAAGAGTGTAAGACGTGAAAGCAAAAAAGTGACACTGATTTATGACACTAGGAAAATGGGGCAGTAAATCTCTTAAGAAAGGCCAAAAATTATGCTGCAATGGTTCTTTAAATTTTAAGACAACATGAAGCTAGAATGCAGTTATTTGCATTATGCTGAGACCAGTTAGCATAATTGTTAAAGTCTTCACTTCTCATGCACAAGTACAAGATTAATTTTGACCTACAGTCAATGGCTGTTTGAAGTTTGCATGTTCTCCCTGTGTCTCTGTGGGGGTCCTCCCACCTCTGAAAAACATGCCGAGTGTTTCAATCTCAAACTCACCAAAGAATGGTGCTGTGGGCAAACACACACTCTACATAGTGCCCTACAGGGGGAAGAGTTGTACAGATCAACCGTTTTGGGCATATACTGGGGTGCGCATTATATTCAAGACAGGAGAAAGTACAGTTGTGTACACTTACCATAAATATAGATGTTCAAGTGTATTCACTGTTGCAGTCATTAGATTTGGGTAATCTGCTGGCAGGTTGCCCTCAGTCGGCCTGATTAACAAAGTGTTGGGTCCTGCGTCAGTTGCTGTCCCTTCTTCCATGACATCAGGTCGTCAGGGGTATAAAACATGCAGCTGATGCCATTACATCAGTTTTTCTTGCCCCAGATATCAGGTGCCCCCCTAATGGGGAGCAAATAAACATAAAAACATAAAGGTATACCTCCAACAAAAAGCAAATACACCAAAAAGGCTTTTAAGCATAGTAAAGGAAAGTAGAGGTATAGCCAGAAGAAATTAGGGGGCTGGAGGGCGGGTAACCAGGACGGCAAAAGTGAATACACTCGAACATCTACATTTATGGTAAGTGTACACAACTGTACTATGTTCTTCGTGTTTCACTGTTGCAGTCCTTACATTTGGGTAGATTCCCAAAGCTATGATTGGGAGGAGGAGTTTATATAGCATTAGGGTCAGCTATAAGGCTCTGCAAGACAGCAGTGGCAAAGCCAGCTCTGGATTTAGAGAAAATTGGCAAATGATAATGCTTGGTGAAAGTATGTACAGAAAGTACAGTTTTGTACCTACCAAAATGTAGATGTTCGAGTGTTCACCCTGCTGCAGTCATCACACTTGGGTTATCCTGTCGTCAGGCGGTCCTGCAGTCGGCCGGATTTCCAAAATCTTGGTCCGACGTCAGTTGCTGTCGCTTCATCCCTGACGTCAGTGCACCAGGGGTACATATATTGCAACCAACGCCATTTTCTTCAGTTTTTCTTGCCCCAGATGTCAGTTGCCCCCAAAAAGGTGATCTAAATCAGTACCAAAAAGTGAGAACAGTGTACAGACACAAAAACCCTTCAGCTATAAGCAAATACATCAGTAAGGCATAGCAGTGGTTTAGCCAGTAAATCAGAGGGGTTGGAGGGAGGGTAAACTGGACTGCAGCAGGGTGAACACTCGAACATCTACATTTATGGTAGGTACAAAACTGTACTGTGTTCATCGTGTTACCCTGCTGCAGTCATCACACTTGGGTTGAGTCCCAAAGCTAAGGTAGGGTGGAAGCATTATAGAAGGTTAGAGGAGGCAATGAGCCCCTGCAGGACTGCAGTGGCAAAGCCTGCCCTGGACTTAAAATAAAGAGGCAAGTGATAGTGTTTGGTGAAGGTGTGTACAGAACTCCAAGTAGCAGCTTCTAAAATTTCCTTGGTAGGAACCCCCCTGAGAAAGGCTGTACAGGTAGCTCTTGCCCTGGTAGAGTGGGACCTAATGGTAGGAGGGACTGGTTTCCCATGATGGGTATAACAGAATCGTATGCAATGGCCTATCCATTTAGAAATGGTTTGCTTGGAAATGGCCTTCCCTTGAGAAGCTGTAGCATAGGAAACAAAGAGCTGGTCAGTTTTTCTGAAAGCCTTAGTCTTATCCAAGTAATATCAAAGCTGCCTGTGGATGTCCAAGGAATGTAGGAGTCTCTCACCTTTGTTCTGTGGATTGGGGAAGAAGGTGGGTATATGAATGGTTTGATTTAAAGCTACTCTGGAAACCACCTTAGGCATCAAGGAAGGATTAGTTCGTAGAGAGACTCTGTCTTGATGAAAAATGAGGAAAGGTTCCACTGCCATAAGTGCCTGTAATTCTAAAACTCCTAGCAGAAGTTATTGCCAGGAGCAAGGCAGTCTTCCAAGATAGGAACTGAAGGTCTGCAGAAAAAGCTGGTTCAAAGGGAAGTAATGTTAGCTTTTCCAGAACAAAGTTTAGGTCCCATGTAGGCGTAGGAGTTCTTCTAGGTGGTCTAATGTTTTTTGCCCCTCTGAGGAACTGCCTTAGGAGTGGATTTGAAAATAAAGGTGGATTCGTGTCGTAGTGAGCTGAAATAGCTGAAGCATGGATTTTAATTGAGGAGAAGGAAAGTCCTTTATGCAACATCTCAGCTAAATACTGTAGAATGTGAGGCATATGAGGCTGAGTTGCATCTAGGCCTTTAGCTTGGTTCCAAGCAGAAAACCTTTTCCATTTGTCCGAGTAAGCCTTCCTGGTACTTGGTCTCCTGGCTTCTAGAATAACATCCAGTACTGCTCGAGAAAGAGGAGCTGGTTGGCTACTTAATTGATTTGCCATGCCGCCAGGTTTAAGGTTTTGATCTGGCTGTGTAGAATCTGCTTGTCTTGCTGTGTGAGCAAATGAGGTATTTGAGGCAATATCCATGGTGGGCTGTGAGCCATATTCTTCAATAGTGGGTACCAGTGCTGGCGTGGTCAGTCTGGGGCTATGAGAATCATTCGAGATTTCTCCTTTTTGACCTTCAAAAGAACCTTTGTGAGAAGAGGTAATGGAGGAAAGGCATATGCTGTCAGGTTCTTCCAACTGAAGGAGAGAGCATCCACTTTCCATGCTTGTTGGTGGAATGTCCTTGTACAAAATTTTGTCAGCTGGTAGTTTTGAGGACTGGCAAACAGGTCTATATTTGGTAGGCCCCATCTTTGAGTTATCACTGCAAATATTTGTGGGTCTAGCTTCCACTCGTGGGGATCTTTGATGTTTCTGCTTAGGTCGTCTGCCAATGTGTTTTTCTGTCCTGGCAGGAAGTGAGCTTGTAACTAAACTTGGTAGGTCAGAGCTGTGTTCCATAAGATCATTGCTTGCCTGCAAAGAGGGTAGGAATGTGTGCCCCCATGTTTGTTTATGTACCACATTACTGTGGTGTTGTCCGTCTTTATTGTCAGTTGTCCAGGCTGTAGTAGATCCTTGAAGGCTGTCAGAGCTTTCTGTACAGCAAGCATCTCTTTTTGGTTTATGTGCAGTTTTCTTTGTTCTGCAGTCCATAGGCCTTGAATGCATTTCCCTGCCATGTGAGCCCCCCAGGCGTAGTCTGAAGCATCTGTTGTGATAGTTTGCCTGGGTGGGGGCAAGGCGAAAGGCTGACCCTTGTTGAGGTGACATGTCTGTGCCCACCAGAGAAATTCCTGTTGAAGGCAGGGAATGAGAGATATCACTGTGTCCAAGCTGTGGCTGTGTTGAGACCATACGCTTTTTAGGAACCATTGTAATTTCCTCATATGCATTTTTGCAAATGGTATTATCAGAATGCAAGATGTCATGAAACCCAGAGCCTGCAGAATTTTTCTTGCAGTTAATTGGGTCTTTGTTGCCATTGTCTTGAAGTATTGAGTCAGTTGTAATTGCTTGTCTGGTGTAAGATAAGCCTTCCGCACCGTTGTGTCCAAGCTGGCACCCAGGAATGTCATTTTTTGTGAGGGTACTAGATTTGATTTCTGTTTGTTTACTGTGTACCCCAGGTAATTTAGTAGATGCTTCACAAAAGCCAGATGTTGTATGAGAATGTCTTTTCTTTCTGCTTGGATGAGGCAGTCGTCCAGGTATGGATATATTTGAATTCCTCTTTGTCTGCAGTATGCAATTACTGGTGCCAGGCATTTTGTGAATACTCTGGGCGCAGTAGATAAGCCAAAGGGCAGTGCAGAGAATTGATAATGGGTTGAACCTGCAATGAAACGGAGGTATCTTCTGCAACTTTGTCTGATAGGGACATGCAGGTATGCCTCCTTGAGGTCCAACGTTACCAGCCATGCTTCCTTGCCCAACATGGGAAGTAACTGCTGTAGAGTTAGCATCTTGAATTTGAGAAATTGTAAGTAAGTGTTTAGAATTGAAAGGTCCAGAATTGGTCTCCAAGCATTTTCCTTCCTGGGTACCAGGAATAGTCTTGAGTAAAATCCTTGGCCTTGCTCTTGGGTTGGGACCCTTTGAATGGCTCTCATGGCCATGAGAGCTGTAATTTGTTTTTGAGCCTCTGCCCTTTGATTTTGTGGCAGGTTTGGCATTCCTCTTTTTATTGGCAAGGTGTGAAAGTGGAATCTGGATCCTCGTAAAATTATGTCCAGGACCCATTTGTCCTTTGTGGCCATGTGCCAGTTGTCTACAAATAATGCTAGTTTTCCCCCAGGGGGGCTGACAAAAGAGCTTTGTTTGGCCAGTTGAGGTGCAAGTCATTGAGTTTGCCTTCTGGTGGCTTGAGACCTGTCTTCTCCTCCCTTCTGGGTTGGAGTGGTCCATTGCCGAGGTTTATACTGAGCTTGTGGTTGTCCTCTGCCCCTTGGGCGCCTGTATTTACCCCTCTGAGGCCTGTCAGTGGCTGGATAGGACCAATTTTTGGTTGGCCAGTTTCTGCTGAAGCGAGGGGGTTGTACCTGTAGGAAATCTTTGACTGTCTGCATTGATTTTGCCTTATCCTCCATTTTCTTTAAAACTTCTTCTGCTTTAACACCAAAAAGAACATCCTGCTGCAAGGGAGCATCTAGTAGTTTTGCTTTAACATGTTCAGGCAGACTCTGCTCCTTTAACCAGGCATGCCTACGTATAACTGACCCAGTGACCGCTGCTCTGCAGGAGGCCTCCAAGGAATCAAACCCACATTGTAAGGTATGTTTTCCCACCTGCTCGGTGGCGTGCAACAAATCCTGTACTTCTTTCAATTCAGATTGTTGAGGAAGGGTTATCTTTTGTTTTAACTGAGAGATCAGAAATTGCTGATACTTAAGCATATTAAATTGACAGTTTAGAGCTCTCATAGCTAAAGTGGCTGAGGTGTAAACCTTTTTCCCCCATCTGTCTAGTGCTCTTGAATCCCTCTCAGAAGGAACTGGATTTTTAGCCATGGAAGCCTTAGCCCCCTTGGGACCCTGGGAGATAGTCTCTGGGTCAGCTACTGGGCTTTTGTAAAGGAATTTATGGGAATCAGGTACTCTATAATATCTGTCAGGCTTGGCCGGGGCAGGAGGCAGAGAGTCAGGGTTGAAACTGGATTCTAAATAAACATCATCCACAATGTCCAGAACAGGAGGGATGGCTAGAGGTCTGTGTTGGGGGAGTAAAAGAAACTCTCTGAGCCTTTTCTTGGAATCAGAGTAATCCTGGCCTTCCCAGTGAAAATGCTCCCTCATGGTGTGTAAAGTTTCCCCAAAAGTGTAATCTTCCGGAGGGGAAGCTGAGGGAATAGAGTCCTCAGCATCAGAATCTTCATAAGGAGAGAAGGAATAGTCTTGGTCTTCAGAGGAATCCGAAGAAATAGACAGTTGTTCAGAGGAAGCAGATTCTTCCTCTTGTCTAGGCCTTTTGTCAGGAGGGGGCTGGGAACCCCTGATAAGAGTAATGAGATCTTCAGCCATCTTAAGCATCTGTTTCTTAGGCATAGGGCCTTGAACAGGAGACTGAAGTGAAGCTTTTTTCGATTTGGAAGGAGTCTTCGATTCAGAAAACGTTTTGACTGTAAGAGTCGTCGGTCTGAAAACGCCTTCAGAAAGCGAAGGTGTTTCAGAAGAACCGGCATCCTTGGAAGGTAAGTCGTCGGTAGGGCCTGAAGTAAAAGGCTGCGTCGGCCTAGTGCATTCCGTCAAAATATCCGTAGCGGTCTCGGGTTCCTCAACTGTGGTAGTCGGAGGCTGCGTCGGAGCCTCACAGATAGCCGAAGAACCAGAGGCCGGATCAACCGAGGCCTCGGAATCAGGCTTAGGCCTGGGCTGACGATCCTTATCCCTGCGTTTTTTGTGCACGCTGGTAGTCGGTAGCTCCGACGGCATGTTATAATTAAATTTTCTGCCAAAAAAGTGTCGTGCAAAATCAAATCGTCTTTTAATAGTGCGTTTATTAAATCTAGCACAAAAACAACAAGAAGTGACGCCGTGATCAGGGCCTAGGCAGGGTATACAGTAAGAATGAAAATCCTTATGAGGTATTTGCTTCCCACAAGAAATACAATTGTTAACTTTTTCTGACATCGGTCTGAGGCAAGAAAGGTTTCCCCAATGGGGTATTTAGCTTTATAGAAGACTTTGGTCTGAAATTCGAATTCGAAAATCTCAGGAGTCGGCCAACCGGCACTTGCGAACTGCTTCTGCTTCAGGCACCGCGCGGCAAGAAAGACTGGAGAAAATAGTGTCGGTTGCAATATATGTACCCCTGGCGCACTGACATCAGGGATGAAGCGACAGCAACTGACGTCAGACCAAGACTTTGGAAATCCAGCCGACTGCGGGACCACCTGACGACAGGATAACCCAAGTGTGATGAATGCAGCAGGGTAACACGATGAACATCTCCAGGTAGCAGCCTCTAGGATGTACCTGGTAGGAACACCTCTGAGAAAGGCTGCAGAAGTAGATGCAGCCCTGGTGGAGTGAGATCTAATCCCCTGGGGGATAGGTTTTCCATGGTGTTTATGGCAGAAATGAATGCAATTGCTTATCCATTTAGAAATGGTTTGTTTTGAAATAGCCTTCCCCTCTGCCCCTGCAGCACATGCTACCGGCAGTTGTTCAGATTTTCTTCCAGGTTTAGTCCTGTCCAAGTAATCTAAGTTGTCTGTGCACATCCAAGGAATGCAGAATCCGTTCCCCTTTGTTCTGTGGATTGGGAAAGAATGTTGACAAATGAATGGACTGATTAAGAGCCACACTGGATACCACCTTGGGCATGAAGGTTGGATTGGTCCTGAGTGACACCCTGTCCGCATGAAAGATAATGAAAGGCTCCACTGCCATAAGGGCCTGTAATTCAGATATCCTTCTAGCTGAAGTGATTGCTAAAAGGAAGGCTGTTTTCCAAGAAAGAAATTTTAAGTCTGCAGTAGCAGCTGGCTCAAAAGGAGGTAGAGTGATTTTCTCCAATACAAAGTTAAGGTCCCAGGGAGGGGTTGGAGCTCGCCTGGATGGTCTCAAGTTTTTGGCCCCTCTGAGGTACTGCCTGAGCAGAGGATGAGAGAAGAGGGAAGGTTCCGTGTTATAATGAGCTGAAATGGCTGAGGCGTGGATTTTAATGGAGGAAAAAGAAAGGCCCCTGTGAAGCATCTCAGTTAAGTATTGCAAAATCTGAGGTAAACTGGGCGCTGCTATGCTCATCTCTTGAGATTGGTTCCAGGCACAGAATCTTTTCCATTTGTCAGCATAAGATTTTCAAGTACTAGCTAGTACTAGGTTTCCTTGCCTCTAAGATGACATCCATCACAGGTTTACTGGTGTAAACGACCTGAGACGTACCTCCTTGGACTACATGAAAAGAGACATTGAGGAGCTCTCTGATTATGTAGCCCAGGCAGGTATGACCCTGACCTTGAGCAGTATCCTACCTTCACCAAGAATGATGCCACAATACAGAGATAAGATGATCAGCTTTAATAATTGGCTTAAACTCTGGTGTCATTCAAAGGGGATCCAATGTCTGTCTGCCTGGGATGACATGCTGGACAAGCCACGCTACTTTGCAAGGGACGGCTTGCACCTGTCACCCCTGGGCTTCCGGATATTGGCAAAGGCTCTTGCCACCCCCATAGTGCCTTTTTTAGGCAAGGCTCAAATTCTAAACCTACCACCCTAGAACACAAAAAAGGAAAAAAACTAAGGGTAATGCTGCTCAATGCCAGAAGTCTCAACCTCAAGATGCGCGCACTCGAGGCCCTTCTCAGTATGGAGAACATTGATGTCTGTGCTGTGACCGAAACCTGGTTCAAGGCTCCTGAGAGCACCCCAGCACTATCAGGTTTTACCTCATATCATGCGTTCTGGCCGCAAAATCCGGACAACACCAAGAAAGGAGGGGAGGTGTCCATATTCATCAAGGACACCCACACCTCAAGGTTGGTGGCAATGCACAATGCATCGGAGACCATCCAGGTGCAATTAACCATAGGCAAGACTGCTCTGCAATTTGTAGCATGTTACAGGCCACCCTCTCAAACTCAGGAAACTCACATAGCTTTCCTGAAAACACTGGCGGGGATAAATGTATTTCCAAACACCATCATACTAGGCGACTTCAACTACCCTAACATAGACTGGGATCACTACTCAAGCCCAAACACTCTAGCCCAAAGGTTCCTGGAGTTCATAAACTCAAATGCCATGGAACAACTAGTCACCATCCCCACAAGAGATGAAAACATACTTGATCTCATCATCATGAACATGGGATCAAAATGTTCAACACCGGAAGTATACCCCGCACTGGTGAGATCAGATCATAAACTAATCTCACTGGAGGTCCTCATCCTGCCCCCACTTGAGATAAAAAAGACCACAGTGAAGAACTTCTCAAATGCCGACTTCACACTTCTAAAGACTAGTGTGGTCTCTTTTAAGGCCCCTGAGCTGGCGGTAAACATTACTCAAGCCGCTGAATCACTTACAAATGCCTTCTACCAGCACCTACAGGACTGCATGGATCAGGCAATCCCAAACAAAACAAAGACTCTTTGTACCAAAGGCAAGCGTCCAGTCTGGTGGACCCCAGCCATAAACAAGCTCTACAACAAAAGGAGGAAGCTACTACAAGATAGAGCAAAATCCTTAAAAGGTAAGACACCTTTGATCATGATAAGCAAAAAACTAAGAGCTCTCATAAAATCATCCAAGGCAAATTTTGAGAGAAAAATCGCTAAGGACTCAAAAGACAATCATAAGGCCTTCTTTAGCTATGTTAGAAACCTGGGAGGAAACTCCCAGATATGCTCAGAATTAGTTCAAAATGATGTGAAAATTACTGAACCTACAGACATTGCCAATATACTGGCTGACAAGTTCAGTGCAAACTTCTCCCCCCCCCAAAAGGAGAGATATCTATACCAGAGGATTGTAGCCCCACAAACATCTCTAACGCCCAGGTGAGAACTGCTTTCTCTAAGGCGAAAAACACAGCATCCATGGGACCGGATGGTGTCCCCGGCTGTGTGCTCCACAAACTCAATGAGGAATTAAACCCGCAGTTAGGACAGCTGTTTAATCTCAGCCTCACCTCAGGATACGTACCCAAGGAGTGGCGCACGGCAACTGTGGTCCCACTTCACAAAGGCGGTGCCTCCACCGACCCTGGTAATTACCGTCCCATCAGCTTGACAAGCCTGATCTGCAAAGCCATGGAGAGGATCATAATGGAACTCATAAATAAAGACATAGGGAACTTGCAGACTTTGGATCCAACCCAGTTTGGCTTTGTCAAAGGCAGATCATGCCTTTTAAACTTGGTTGACTTTTTCGAAACAGTCACCAAGGTCATTGATGAGGGAAAGGCAGTTCATACAGCCTACCTCGACCTGGCTAAGGCTTTCGACACAATACCCCACTCAGGTATCACTGAAAAACTCATCAGCTTAAATGTAAACCCATACATCACAAGATGGGTTGCAAACTGGCTAAGTGACAGAACCCACAGGGTCAGAGTTGCTGGCGCCATGTCAGACTCAAAGCCTGTCACAAGTGGTGTCCCACAGGGCTCAGTCCTGGGCCCACTCTTGTTCGGCATCTACTTTTCTGAAGTACAAGCAAACACAGGAGGGTTATGGCTGACAAAGTTTGCAGATGACTGCAAACTCGGCGCCATAGTCAAAAACACATCTGATACAGATATCCTTCAGAAGGGTCTCACAGAAACGGATAACTGGTGCCAGAGCCATGGCCTAAAGTTAAACGCCAAGAAATGCATAGTCATACCCTTCGGGAAAAACAAGGTTACCCCTAGCTGCCATATAGGTGGCAATCCACTGAGCACAGAAGAAGTTATCAGGGATCTGGGGACCCAGGTTGACAGTAACCTTTCATTTGACACTCACGTTGCTAAAGTAGTTAGGAAGACCTTCTACATTGCCCACCTGGTCATGAAGGGATTCACATCTAGATCAAGGGAGGTCATCGTCCCCCTGTACTCATCACTCATCAGACCAATGATTGAGTACAATGCCCCATTCGGAATGTATCTGACCCGACACCTGCAGCAGCTGGAAAGGCCCCAAAAGTTCCTCACCAAAAGGATAAAGGGACTCAAAAATATGTCTTATGCTGCCCGACTGAAAGAACTCCAGCTCTATTCAGTTGCTTACCACTTGCTCAGAGGTGACCTGTGCCTGACATACAAGACCATGTCAAACCCAGATTTGATGAACATGCTTCACCTCAAAAAATCTAGATCCCTCATAACTACAAGGGCGGGAGACTTAAACCTTGACACGGTTATTAATAGGACGTGCTGGAGGGACAGATCCATCACCCAGACACTCCCTATGCTGTGGAACAAAATCCCGGTACATGTGAGGCAGAGCACCTCGCTGGCCGTGTTCAAGAGAAATCTTGACCAATGGATGGGAGATCGCAGATATACCCCAGGGATTACCTCAGTGTCACTGCTCGACAGAGGCACAGGAAAATAATGGGCATAGTTTTCTTCAAACTAAAGGGGTGGCGAAAGCCACAAAAACTCTGGGCTAGGCTTATAAATGCCCTTGGGCAGAAAGCCTAGTATGAACCTATGAACCTATGATAAGGGTGAATTTAAGTTATTAGCCAGGCTGCAAGGTTCAATGTTGGAAGCTGAGGGTGCAGAAATTGGTTCTCCTGCTGGGACAGCAGGGAAGGGGTCTGAGGTAGGTGCCATGGAGATAACTGTGACACACTGCGTAGGAGGGGGTACCAGTGTTGGCGCTGCCAGTGTGTAGCAATCAGGATCATCCTTGGTTTGTCCTGTTTGACTTTTAGTAGAACTTTGGAGAGCAGAGGCAGTGGGGGAAGGCGTAGACTGATATGTTTTTCCAGCTGAAGGACAGAGCATCCACTTTCCAGGCTTGTTTGTGGGGAGTCTTTGTGCAAAACTTGACCAACTGATAGTTCTGGGTGAAGGAAAATAGATCTATGTCTGGGCTCCCCCATTCGCTTGTCAACATGTTGAAAATCCTTGGTTCTAGTTTCCACTCATGTGGGTCCATGAGGTTTCTGCTTAGTCCATCTGCCAGTGTATTTAATTTTCCTGGAAGGAATTGAGCTTGTAGGTGCACTTGGTAGCTCAAGGCTGTGTTCCACAACGCCATGGCTAGTCTGCAGAGGGGGTAGGAATGTGTACCCCCCTGCTTGTGTATGTACCACATAACCGTGGTGTTGTCCATCTTTACTATTAGTTGTCCTGGAAGAATGTAGTCCTTGAAGGCTGTCAGAGCATTCTGTACAGCTAACATTTCTTTTTGATTGATATGTAGGTGCATTTGACTTGGGTTCCATTTGCCCTGAATGCACTTCCCTGCCAGGTGAGCCCCCCATGCATAGTCTGATGCATCTGTTGTCAGGGCTTGGGCGGCAGGGGTTAGTGTGAATGGTAGTCCCTTGTTTTGGTGGCAGGCCTCTGCCCACCAGAGGAACTCTAGGTGGAGGCAAGGTAAGATAGGAATAATTGTTTCCAGGCTATGAGAATGTTAACTCCATATACTTTTTAGATACCACTGTAGTTTCCTCATATGCAGTCTTGCATATGGAATTAGAAGAATGCAGGAACCCCAAAGCTTGCAGTATTTGTCTTGCAGATAGCAGGGTTTTTGTGGCCACTTGTTTGAAATAGGTTACCAAATGAATTTGCTTTTCTGGCATAAGGTAAGCCATCTGGGAAGCTGTATTCAAGCTTGCTCCCAGGAATGTTATTTGTTGACAGGGTACCAGTTGTGATTTCTTTTCGTTTATGGTGTACCCCAGACAAGTTAGAACTCTTTTTACAAATGCCAGACGATTTAAATGTAATGGCTTTCTGTCTGAATTAGACAATTGTCCAGGTATGGGTATATTTGAATACTTCTTTGCCTGCAAAATGCAATAACTGGAGCTAGGCACTTTGTGAATACCCTGGGTGCAGCAGACAAGCTAAAGGGAAGTGCAGAGAATTGATAATGCATGCAGCCTGCTTTGAAGCATAGGTATCTTCTGCAAGATTCCCTGATTAGGATGTGCAGGTATGCTTCTTTTAAATCTAGTGTTGCCAACTAGGCATCTTTGCCTAGCATAGGAAGTAACTGATGAAGAGTCAGCATCTTGAAGTTTGGAATCTCCAGAAAGGTGTTTAGAGTAGACAGGTCCAGGATTGGATGCCATGATTTGTCTTTTCTGGGAACCAGAAAAAGTCTGGAGTAGAAACCTTGTCCCTTTTCCTCTTTTGGTACCAGTTGAATAGCCCCCATGCTTAAGAGGGAAAGTACTTGTTTTTGAGCCTCTGCCCACTGATTTGGGGGCAGGTCTGGCCACCCATTTGGTGTTGGCAACATATGGAAATAAAATCTGTATCCCTGGGACACTATATTTAAAACCCATTTGTCCTGGGTTATGAGTCCCCAGTTCTTTGCATGAAGAGCAATCTTTGCCCCCAAAGGGGCAGTGAAAAGATAAGTGCTTGGGAATTTTAAAAGGAAGTCATTGAGACTGTTTACCATAGGGGGTGTTTTGTTATTTCCAGATTTGGAAGTGGAGGCCCCCCACTACATGGTTCTGAGAGTCCCCTGGGACTGAAATCTAGGGTGTCTGCTGTGCCTGGGTTTGGCTTGAGAATACCTGGAAGGGGCTGGAAAGGACCAATTCTTAGTAGGCCAGTGGCTACTAAATCTAGGAGGTTGCACTTGTAAAAAATCTTTAACAGTTTGCATAGATTTAGCTTTATCTTCCATCTTTTTAAGAACTTCTTCAGCCTTGTTGCCAAACAGGCGGTCCTGATTTAAAGGAGCATCCAAAAATTTAGCTTTAACATGATCAGGCAAAGATTGCTCCTTACACCAAGCATGCCTTCTAAGCCCAGATCCAGTAACAGCAGCCCTGCAAGAGGCATCTAAAGAATCAAAACCACATTGCAAATTATGTTTTCCAACTTGTTCTGCAGAATGCATTAAGTCCTGTAAATCTTTATTTTCCACACAGTCAGGAATCAACATAATTTTCTTTTTAAGCAGTCCAATAACATGTTGCTGATATTTTAACATATGAAATTGGTAGTTTAAAGCTCTGATTGCCAAGGTTGCAGATGTATAAACCTTTTTACCCCATCTATCCAGCGCTCTGGAGTCTCTGTCAGAAGGGGTAGGATTTTTAGCAGGCCTTAATGCCCTTGGCCTCCTGAGAAATAGTCTCTGGATCTGCAACAAGATTTTTGAAAAGGAACTTGTGGGACTCAGGAACCCTGTAGCATCTGTCAGGTTTACTAGGAGCAGGAGGCAGGGAATCAGGGGCCAAACTGGATTCCGAGAAAACATCATCAACAATGTCTAGTACAGGAGGTATAGCCAAAGACCTATGCTGAGGTAGAAGAAGGAAATCACTAAGCCTCTTTTTTGAATCAGAAAATTCCTGGCTTTCCCAGTGAAAATGCTCCCTTAAAGTATGTAAGGTTTCCCCAAAAGAAAACTCAACAGGAGGGGAAGCAAAGGGAATGGAATCCTCTGCATCAGAATCCTCATAAGTAGGTATGGACACATCCAGATCATCAGAAGAGTCAGAAGAAACAGAATCCTAACCAGAAGATTCATAATCAAGCTCAGCCCTAGGCTTCTTGGGGGGGGGGGGGTTGACTACCTCTGATTAGAGTTATTAGATCTTCAGTCATTTTTATCATTTGCTTTTTAGGCATAGGGGCATGAGCATGCAGCCTGGGCGTCGTTTTTTTTAGACATGGATCGAGATTTAGGCCTTAGTAATGAAAGAGGTGTCATTTTAATATGTAAGTCTGTAGGCCTGAATACACCCTCAAAAGCCGGTGCCTGCACAGAGGCTCCTGATCCATCCAAGGTAGAGACATCCATGGGTTCCATAGCTAAAGTATCTTGCGGCATACCGGACTCCGAATGGGTCTCAGTAGAGGCCTGCAAATCAAAAGTAGCGGGTATCAGGGGCTACGAAAGCGCCTCACTGAGTACCGGCGACTGGCTTAGGAGAAGCGTTGTCGGCAGTTTTGGACCTTGGTGGCCTGTCTCTGTCTTTATCTTTGCATTTTTTTTTGGAATCCCGGTAGTTGGATGGCTAACTGATGACATTTCTGGATAATTAAACCGAGAACCGAAATATTTAGAAGCAAAAATATACCGACGACGGATAGTGCGCTGATTTAAAAAAGCACAAAACCAACAGCAAGGTACATCATGGTCAGGGCCTAGGCAAGGAATACAGTACGAATGAAAATCTTTATGAGGTATTTGCTTTCCACAAGTAATGCAATTATGAACTTTTACTGACATCAGTAAGGAGCAAGAAAAAGTTTCCCCAACGGGTTACTTAGCTTTAAGATGAAGACTTTGGTTCTGAAACTCGAAAATGAAAATTTCAGGAGTCAGCCGACTGGCACTTGCGAACTGCTTCTGCTTCGGGCACCGAACGGCAAGAAAGACTGATGTAATGGCGTCGGCTGCATGTTTTATACCCCTGACGACCTGACGTCATGAAAGAAGGGACAGCAACCGACGCAGGACCCAAGACTTTGTTAATCAGGTTGACCGAGGGCAACCTGACAGCAGATTACTCAAATGTAATGACTGCAACAGTGAAACACGAAGAACATCACAGATTACAGACTGCACGCTGTGGCAGGGCTAGCCACTTGACAGGGTAAAATATGGCTCTAGATGATTCAGTTTTGTTGACTAATGTCACCAAATGGACATAGGTATTTGCCAGTAATAAGTGGGGTGGGCATCACCAAACTATACATGCTAACAGCGGGAGAGGTGTAGGTGTCTCTGGTCTCCAGTGTGTGTCTGCCCTAAAGTACAGCAGCCCTGGTTCAATAAGGTATTGGCTGGCCTGTGACCAGTTGTCTAACTTGGGTTACCTGGTTGAGCGAAAGCTGGATGTAAAACTAATCAACCTGACAACCATGGACTAAGAATTGCTGCACTCAGTGTAGGTTCACTGATAGGATGGAACTTGGAAGTGGATGACATGATAGTAAAGAGAAGGATGGACATCCTCTGTATTCAGGAGACAAGATGCAAAGGCAGTGCAGCAAAAAAGGGGTAGGAATTGCAATGAGAGACAGGCTTCAGAAAGTGGTGAGGGATGTCATCAGAATTAGTGAAAGACTCATGACAATCATACACCAGCCTAATGACAGGGCAGTATTCATAATCTCAGTTTATGCCCCACAGCAGGGATGTGACAGTGAGGAAAGAGTGTATTCAGATAGCAGTTGCAGGATCTACTAGATAAAGCAGGACAACATGAATTGGAGTTGATAATGGGTGCCTGAATACATATATTGGGAAAGAAAGAACAGGATATGAAGACTGCCTGGGTCACATGGGTGGGAGAAACAGGAATAAAGAAGGAGAGGCTATTCTAGACTCTGTCTGGCAAATGGCTTGAGAGAAGCCAACACATAGTTCAGAAAGAGAGACAGTCACAAAATCATTTACAAGAGTGGCTAATACGTAGACTTCCTCCCAGTAAGCAAAGGACACTGGGTAGAATTAGCTATTAAAAATGCATCCCCATTTTCTTATTTTTCTAAATGGGTTTGGGGTATTGTGTCACCTGTCGCCCTCTCTTCCTATTCTTCCTATTTAACACCACTCTCCTACCTTCTTCAACACTCATGCCTAAATGTTGCAGGTCTTCTCTCATACAATCTATCTACCTCTTTGACTGATGCCTCATTTCCCCTTGTGTTCTTCCTGTCTGTTTCAAATCTTCTTCATCAAATTGTCTTCTCCTTTCTTGCAGCACATGTGCCCAAACTACTGTAATCTGCTCTTTTGACCTTTTTTTTAACAACAAAGATCTTTATTACTTTATCACTTATGACATAGGCAATCATACATTTACATAAATGAAAACAAACCATACTAACAGATTTTAGTTGCCAACATTACACATCACTTATAATCTATCCAGTCATTGTCAGTCAAACATTACATAGGTTCATACGTTCATAGGTAGGTACTAGGCTATCAGCCCAAGGGTCTAAGTAAGCCTAGCCGACAAGGTTCCCTGGCTTACGCCACCCAAGAAAGTTAATTTCCTGTGCACCTGTCTAGCAGAGCCACAGAAGTGACCCCCAGTGTGTATTTCCTATTTCCCATCCACTCATCAAGATTTTTTCTTGAAGAGTGCTAATGAGGAACTTTGCTTGACATAGATGGGTAGCTTGTTCCAGAGTATAGGAAGTCTCTGGGACAGGAATCTATTCCTCCAGCATGTCCTGTTTATTGTGGTGACAAGGTTTAGGTCCCTAGAGTGTGTATCTCGGAGGGATTGGGATTTCTTTAGGTGTAGCATGTCAAACAGCTCTGGATTTAACATAGCGTTATATGTTAGGCAGAGATCTCCTCGGAGTAGGCGATATGCTACAGAGTAAAGCTGGAGTTTTTTGAGATGGTCAGTGTAGGCCATTTGTTTGAGGCCAGTAATCCTTTTTGTGAGGTACTTCTGTGGCCTTTCCAGCTGCTGCAGATGTCTTGTGAGGTACATTCCAAAAGGGGCACTGTACTCTATAAAGGGGCTAATGAGTGCCGAGTAGAGGGGAACAATGACCTCTTTTTTCCTGGATGAGAACCCTTTTGTGGTGTGCCACACAGAAGGACGTCCTGACTTCTGTGTCAATGTGATTATCAAAGGAGAGACTACTGTCCACCTGGGTCCCAAGGTCTCTTATCACAATTTCGGCATTAAGTAGACTGCCGTTTATGTGGTAGTTCATGGGTACAGAGTTTTTACCAAAGGGGATGACAATGCACTTTTTGGCACTGGGCTTGAGGCCATGCTTCTGACACCAGGCATCTGTCTCAGTGAGGCCTTTCTGTAGGATGTCCACATCATTTGGGGACTTGACTATGGCTCCTAGTTTGCAGTCATCTGTGAACTTTGTTAGCCAGAGGCCTTCTGTATTAGCCTGTACTTCAGAGAAGTAGATACCAAACAGGAGAGGTCCCAGGACTGAACCCTGTGGTACTCCACTTGTCACTGGTTTGAAGTCAGATTTGGAGTCTGTAACTCTTACAGTGTGGGTTCTGTCAGTGACCCACTTGGCAACCCATCTTGTAACGTAGGGATTTATACCTAGTTTAGTGAGTTTAGCTATAATTCCACAATGGGGGATGATGTCGAAAGCCTTGGCGAGGTCAAGATAGGCTGTGTGAACCACCTTAACCTTGTCTATGGCTTTGCTGACTGCCTCAAAGAAGTCGATCAGGTTCAGAAGGCATGGTCTGCCTTTCACAAACCCAAACTGGGTGGGATTCAGTGTTTGGATGTTACCAATGTCTTTGTTTATGAGTTCCATGATGATACGTTCCATGGCCTTGCAGACAAGGCTCGTCAGGCTAATAGGGCAATAGTTCCCAGGATCAGTGGTGGCTCCCCCTTTGTGGAGTGGGATAACTGTTGCTGTGCGCCATTCAGTGGGCACAAAGCCTGATGTGAGACTATGACTGAACATGGTGCTTAGGTGGGGAGCTAGTTCGTTCTGAAGTTCATGTAAAACACAGCCTGGGATGTTGTCCGTTCCCATGGATGCTGTGTTTTTGGTTTTAGAGAGTGCAGCTTTTACCTGCATAAATGTGATTACAGGGACTCTGTATTCTTCCTGTATGGATATGGGCCCTTTAAGGGGTGAGAGGGGGGTAAAGTTAGTACTGAACCTATCTGCCAGGATGTTGGCAATATCAGTTGGTTCTGTAATTTTCATGACGTTGTGCTGTAACTCAGAGCAGATCTGGGTGTTGCCATTGAGATTCTTGACATAGCTATAGAATGCTTTGTGCTTGCCCTTAGAATCAGTGGCAATTTTGTTTTCATAGCTAGCTTTGGAGGATCTTATAAGGGATCTCAGCTTCTTACTGAGGCTGACCAGGGAGCTCCTCCACTCATGTGATATTACTCTCTTTTGCAACAGTTTCTTCCTTCTGTTGTAGAGTTTGTTTATGGCAGGGGGCCACCAGACTGGCTTCCTTTTTTTTGGAGGACAGGGTCTTGGTTCTGTTTGGGATAGCACAATCCATGCACTTGTGTAAGTGCTTATAGAGTGCATTTGTGTAGGATTCAGCAGTCATAACTGTATTGTCCATCTCCATGGGTGTCATGAACTTCACCACTTCTGTCTTAAGAAGCATGAAGTTGTCTTTGGAGAAATGTTTTACCATTTTATTTATTTATTTATTTGCAGTTGGTTTACCAGGATAGTCCATTGGGCCAAAATGAACCCATTTTCAATGGAGTCCTGGGGAGAAAAGCTACAGAACAATATAGATTACAGTATGTATTATACATACTTAAACATTATAAAACTTTCAAGTAGACAATTTCAAATACAATGCACAACAATTACAATTAATTTAACAGTGTTAAAACTAAAAAGGATTATACATAAATTCAAAATTCTAAATTAAAAACTCTACTAAAGTTATTTCATAAAGAGAGTTCTCCATGTGAGAGGTAGAGTGTAGAGTATTCTTACACATTCTATGGTAATAATAGGAATGTAAGAGGTATGGATAATGAGAGAGAGAGAGAAATCAAGGGTGTAAGCAGGACTAGGAGGAAATGGGGATGTTCAGTGTAGTTAAGTAGGGTGGGACCAAGAGCATTCCCACTGGGAAAATAGATGTGCATGAAGAGATTTTTTGAACATGAAATGGTTAGAGATAGTACGGATAGATGGAGGTAGAGAGTTCCAGAGACATGCTAAGCCATGTGAGAGAAGATGTTTGCCTGGGGGATGGGTTGGTTTGTACACTTCTAATAGGTTTTGGTTGTTGGACCTTAAAATTCTATCAGGTATGTGCATTTTGAACACAGAAGAGAGGGAGGGACAGAGGGAGGGTTTGAAAATTAGTTTATGTGCAAGGGATAGTTGTGTGTAGGTGAGATTATTGGGTAGTTCTAGCCATTTTAGTTGTTGGAGAGAGGAGCAGTGGTGGGAGGAAGACTTTTGGTTGGTAGCAAACTTGGCGATTTTATTGTAGCAGGAGGAAAGTTGTGTTTTCAGGGAGATTTGTAGGTTAGTTAGTAGTGGAGCTCCATAGAGAAGGAAGGGAATAAGAAAGGGAGTACAGAGAGTGATTTTAGTGGCAGTTGTAAGGTAGAGCTTTTGTCGATAGAGCATCCCTAGTTTTTGATGTTTTTTTTTTATGTTTAGTTGTAGATGGGAGTTGAATTTTAGTTGTTTATCAATTTGGACTCCAAGTAATTTAGTCTGTGTCACTAGTTCCAGTGGAATGTTATTCTCACTAGTAATAGAGAATGTGTTTGTATTGAGAGAGTTGAGTTTAGTAGGGGTGAATATCATTAATTTGGTTTTAGAGGTGTTGAGTGCTAGGTGATTTGTTCTCATCCATTGTTCAATGGTTGAAAAGGCATCTTGAGTTAGATTTATGAGAGTATGGATAGTTGAGGCAGCGCAGATAATGGTTGACTCATCTGCATATTGGATGATATTGGACCTCGCTGGCCTTGTTCAAGAGAAATCTTGACCAATGGATGGGAGATCTAGATATACCCTAGGATTACCTCTCTCAGTCACTGCTCAACAGAGGCACAGCAAAATAATAATATAGTTCCCCATACCAAAACTAAAGGGGCCACAAAACATAAACTACAGGCTAGAATGTCCTAAAATGAACCTCCCTACCTATGAACCTATGAGAGAGGGATAGCTATTTGGAAATCATTTATAAATATATTGAAGTGGAGGGGACCTAATATGGATCCTTGGGGGACACCAGTTGGGGTGTTAAGAAATGAAGAGGTTGCCTTTTTCCATTTTACTGCTTGACATCTATTAGATAAGTAGCTAGAGAACCAGTTCAAAGTAGAGGAAGACAGGTTAAGTTTGGAGAGTTTGGTTAGAAGCAGACTATGTGATATAGTGTCAAAGGCTTTAGAGAGGTCAAGTAGAAGGGTGGAGACAATAAGGCCAGAGTCCTTGGCTTTATTTACAGTTTCAAGGAAGGAGAGGAGTGCTGTCATAGTGCTCTGATTTGGTCTGAATCCGTGTTGTGTAGGAGAAAGTAGGTTATTATCTATGAGATATGGTAGGAGTTGAAGTTGGATGCACTTTTCCAGGAGTTTAGAGATGGGAGATAGGATAGCAATGGGGCGGAAGTTGGAAACGTTGTTATTGCCACCTTTATGTAAAGGTATGATGAAGGCCTTTTTCCAGATTTGGGGAACTATGTCTTCTTGAATTGAGCGGTTGATTAGTATGCTAATGGGGTAGGTAATTGCTTCAGCCGCTGAGCTGAGAAAGTAAGAAGGAATGTCATCAGGAGCATTGGTGCATGGTTTTAGTTTCTGAAGGAGTTTTTGTATGGTGGATGTGGGTATAGGTTTTAGTGAAAATGGGGGGGAGTGTGCAGAGGGGGTGTTAGGGGTTGAAGAGGAGGGGGAAGAGAGAGTAGTTGTTAGGGGTTGAAGAGGAGGGGGAAGAGAGAGTAGGACAGGAGGTGGATATTAGAGGGGGTGGAGAGGATGAGGAGGGAGTGAGAGGAGGTGGATGGTAAAGAGTTAGTAGATATGAGTGTGGCATTGGATATAGTGTTGGGTTGAGTGTAGTAGGGGTAGGATGGAGGTGAGTTAGAGTGTGTGTTGTTGGAGAAGGAAGAGGTTAATTTGGAAATAGATTCAATGAAGAAAGAATTGAATTGAGTAGCTAAGTCTATATCTGTGGCATTAGGGTCAGGGGTTGGGGTGACTGTTTTACTGGGATGAAGTAGAGTGGAGATGCTTTTCCAGAATTTTTGAGGATTTGTTTTGTTGTTGTTTTGAAGTATGGAGAAGTAATTTTGACGATCAGAGATGATACGTTTTTTTACCCTGTTTCTAAGAGTTTTATATTCATTATGGATGGAGGGGTCTTATTTTTCTGGTATTTTGCCCAGACTTTGTCTCTTTTCTGCATGGTAGCTAGTGTGTTTTTGGTGAGCCATGGGGCAGTTTTAGTTTTTATTCTTTTTGTTCTTAGAGGAGCATGGAAGTCTAGTAGTTTTAGGAATGTGGTGTTGAAGTGAGCAACAGCATTATCTAAGGGTAGTGTTTTTAGACAATTCCAGTTTATTGTTTTTAGGGAGTTAGTAAAGGTTGATGGATTAAAATTTTTATGATCACGTGTTGTAATATAGTTATGGGTATGATGTTGGATTAAGGGGAGTCGGTGAATGAAGATGGGTATATGGTCACCAAGGGGGTCGAGAAGAGTTCCACTGTCTGAGAAATAGTGGGGATGAGGGACTAAGATCCAGTCCAGGATACTGCCAGTGGAGAGATGTTTTGATGGGTGTGTGATAGAGGTGATTAGTTGTGATAATCTATGTAGGTTGATGTTAAGTGGGTTTGTGGGAGACTGAATGGAGATCCAGTTAATATTCATGTCACCTAAGATTATAGTCTCATTACTAATGTTGTTGGTAAGCCAGGAGAGGATGTCTTCCAGTGTGGATACATTATCTCCTGGGGGGATGTAGAGTGAAACTATACATATGTGTTTGTGTTTGTTAACTTGAAGTAGTGTTATGAGTAGTTCTGCGTTATTAAATTGAGGAGTGGGTTTGTTGTAGGGGGTAACTGACAGGGAGGTTGAGTATAGGAGAGCTACTCCTCCACCTTTTTTATGGGACCTGTCTCTTCTGATGATAGAATAGTTCGGTGGGAGTATTTCTGAGTCTTTTATATGGGGCTTTAACCATGTTTCTGAGATGGATAAGATGTCTGGTTTATGATGTGTTAGCCAGGCATGAAGGTTTGGGACTTTGTTCACTATACTTTGAGAGTTTAAGGCAGTGAGCATTATGGATTTGTCCTTAATTGTTGAGGAGGGGGGCCTGGGTTAGGATGGATATCACCTGATAATAGATTGCTAATGGGAGATAGGGTTAGGTTGGAGAAGTAGTAAGACAGTTTAGAGAATAGGTTAAGTTGTATTGTGCTTTTGTAGGATTTAGAAACTGTTATATGTAAAGGGTATTTCTGAGTGGTTATAAGTTTAAATGGAAAAAGTACAAGGTTATTTAAGGGGTTTCCTTTAATAGTGGGTGGGGGCAGGATGCGGATATGGGTGATTAACTTATGGTCAGATCTGACCAATGAGGAGTTGACTTCAGGTGTGGAACACTGGTCACTCATGTTGGTAATGACTAGGTCTAGCATATTGTTACCCCTGGTGGGGGTGTGGATAAGTTGATCCAGGGCATTGGAATTTATGAATTCCAGAAAGCGTTGAGCAAAGGAGTTGATACATGAGTAGTTTTCCCAGTTAATGGTGGGGTAGTTGAAATCTCCCATTATTAGGGTGTTTGGTTGAACCCTAATATTTTCCGGTATATCAACAAAAGAGGAGTGAGAATCCTGGGGCATGGTGGGGGATCTGTAGCAAGCTACAATTTGGATTGCAGTTTTGCCCAGAGTTAGTTGCACTTGGATAACCTCGGATGCAATATGCTGCGCAACTAGCGTGGAGGTGTGGATATCCTTAATGAATATGGGCACACCTCCGCCTTTGGTGTTCTGGTGTAGGTTAAATGGCAGAAAAGTGTGGTATGAGTTATAGCCTGGTAATGCAGGTGTGCTCTCTAGAGCCTTGAACCAGGTCACCGTCACTGCACAGATATCGACGTTCTCCATTTTAAGGAGTGCCTCGAGTGAGTGCATTTTGAGATTTAGACTTCTAGCATTGAGTAGCATTACAGTACAGTTGCGTACACTTACCATCAATGTAGATGTTCGAGTGTATTCACTGTTGCAGTCATTACATTTGGGTTATCTGCTTGCAGTAGCCCTCAGTCCACCTGATTAACAAAGTCTTGGGTCCTGCGTCTGCTGCTGTCCCTTCTTCTGTGACGTCAGGTCGTCATGGGTATAAAACATGCAGCTGATGCCATTACATCAGTTTTTCTTGCCCCAGATGTCAGGTGCCCCCCTAATGGGAAGCAATTAAATCTATAATACAAAAGATATACCTCCAACAAAAAAGCAAATACACCAAAAAGCTTTTTGAGCATAGTAAGTGAGAGCAGAGGTACAGTCAAAAGAAGAAAGGGGGCTGGAGGGAGGGTAACCAGGACTGCAACAGCGAATACACTCGAACATCTACATTTATGGTAAATGTACACAACTGCACTATGTTCTTTGTGTTTCACTGTTGCAGTTATCACATTTGGATAGCTTCCCAAGGCTAAGGTTAGGAGGAGGAATTTAAATAGAATTAGGACCAGCTATAAGGCCCTGCAAGACTGCAGTGGCAAAACAAGCTCTTGATTTAGAGAAAATTGGCAAATGATAATGCTTGGTGAAAATATGTACAGAACTCCAGGTAGCAGCTTCTAGGATGTCCCTTGTGAAGAGGCTCCTGAGAAGGGTTGTAGAGGTAGATGCAGCCCTGGTTGAATGGGGTCTTATGCCCTGTGTGACAGGTTTTCCATGGTGCTTATAGCAGAAATGAATGCAGTGGCCTATCCATTTTGAAATGGTTTGGTTTGAAATAGCTTTCCCCTCTGTCCCTGCAGCAAATGCCACCAGCAGTTGTTCAAATTTCCTTTGAGGTTTAGTCCTGTCCAAGTAGAATCTAAGTTGTCTGTGCACACCTAATGAGTGCAGTATCCATTCCCCTTTGTTCTGTGGGTTAGGAAAGAAGGTAGGCAAATTAATGGACTGATTAAGAGCCACACTGGATACCACATTGGGCATGAAGGAGGGATTGGTTCTCAGGGACAACCTGTCTGCATGAAAGATGATGAAAGGCTCCACTGCCATATGGGCCTGTAACTCGGATACCCTTCTTGCAGAAGTGATTGCTAAAAGGAAAGCTGTTTTCCAGGAAAGGAATTTTAACTCTGCAGTAGCAGCTGGCTCGAAAGGAGGAAGAGTGAGTTTCTCCAAGACAAAGTTAAGGTCCCAGGCTTGAGTTGGAGCTCTCCTCAGTGGCCTTAAATTTTTAGCCCCTCTGAGGAACTGCTTGAGCAGTGGGTGAGAGAAGAGGGGAGGATCTGTGCAATAATGAGTTGAAATGGCTGAGGCATGAATTTTGATGGGGGAGAAGGACAAGCCCTTATGAAGCATCTCAGTCAAATATTGTAGAATCTGAGGTAAATTGGGCAGTGCTGCGGTCATTCCATGAGATTGGTTCCAGGTACAAAATCTTTTCCATTTTGCAGTCTAAGATTTTCTAGTACTAGGACTCCTAGCCTCTAAAATGATGCCCATCACTGATTTACTGAGGGGTGGTAAAGGAGAGATTAGGTAAATAGCCAGGCTGCTAGGTTCAGGGTTTGCAGCTGAGGGTGCAGAATCTGGTTCTCCTGCTGAGACAACAGGGAAGACGTCTGAAGCAGGTGCCATGGGGCCAAGCATGACACACTGCACAGGAGGGGGTACCAGTGTTGGCGTGGCCAGTCTGGTGCAATTAAAATAGTCCTTGGCTTGTCCTGTTTGATCTTTAGTAGTACCTCGGAGAGCAGAGGCAGAGGAGGAAAGGCATAAACTGATAGGTTTTTCCAGCTGAAGGATAGAGCATCCAATTTCCAAGCTAGTTTGTGGGGAATCCTTGTGCAAAATTTGTCCAATTGATGGTTCTGGTGGGAGGCAAACAGGTCTATATCTGGGCTCCCCCATTTGCTTGTCAACATGTTGAAAATCCTTGGTTCCATTTTCCACTCGTGTGGGTCCATGAGGTTTCTGCTTAGTCCATCTGCCAGTGTATTTAGTTTTCCTGGCAGGAATTGAGCTTGTAGATTCACTTGGTAGCTCAAGGCTGTGTTCCACAATGCCATGTCTAGTCTGCAGATGGGGTAAGAGTGTGTACCCCCTGCTTGTTTATGTACCACATGACCATGGTGTTGTCCGTCTTTACCATTAGTGATACTGGAAGAATGTGGTCCTTGAAGGCTGTCAGAGCATTCTGTACAGCTAACATTTCCTTTTGATTTATGTGTGGGTGCATTTGACTTGGGTTCCATTTGCCCTGAATGCACTTCCCTGACAGATGAACCCCCCATGCATAGTCTGATGCGTCTGTTGCAAAGGTTTGGGCAGCAGGGGGTAGTGTGAATGGAAGTCCCTTGTTTTGGCAGTGTAGACAAGGTATGATAAGAATCATAGCTTCTAGATCCCGTGAATGTTGATACCAAAGGTTTTTGAGATACCATCGCAGTTTCCTCATATGCAGCCTTGCATATGGAATTAGAAGAATGCAGGAGGCCATGAACCCCAAGGCCTGCAGTATTTGTCTTGCTGATAACTGGGGTTTTGTGGCCACTTGTTTGAAGTAGGTTGTCAAATAAGTCAGTTTCTCTGGCGTGAGGAAAGCTATCTGGGAAGTTGTATTCAAGCTTGCTCCCAGGAATATAATTTGTTGACAGGGTACCAGGTGTGATTTCTTTTAGTTTATGGTGTACCCCAGACAAGTCAGTACCCTTTGAACAAAGGCCAGATGCTTCAAAAGTATGTCCTGGCTTTCTGCCTGAATTAAACAATCGTGCAGGTACGGATATATTTGAATATTTCTTTGCCTGCAGAACGCAATGACTGGAGCTAGGCACTTTGCGAATACCCTGGGCGCAGTAGATAAGCCAAAGGTCAGTGCAGAGAACTGATGGTGCATGTCGCCTGCTTTGAAGCGTAGGTATCTTATGCACGACTCCCTGATAGGGATGTGCAGGTATGCTTCTTTTAAGTCTAGTGTCGCCAACCATGCATCTTTGCCTAAAATAGGAAGCAGCTGGTGAAGAGTCAGCATCTTGAATTTTGGAATTGCCAGAAAGGTATTTAGAGTAGAAAGGTCCAGGATAGGGCACCATGTATTGCCTTTTCTGGGTACCAGAAAAAGTCTCGAATAGAAACCTTGTCCCTTTTCCTCTTCTGGTACCAACTGAATAGCCCCCATGCTTAAGAGAGAGTACTTGATTTTGGGCCTCTGCCCACTGATTTGGGGGTAGATCTGGCCACCCACTTTGTATTGGTAAGGTGTGGAAGTGAAATCTGTATCCTTGGGACACTATATTTAAAACCCATTTGTCCTGGGTTCCCAGTTTTTTGGTCTGCAGACCAATCTTTCCACCTAAAGGAGCATTCAGTTGGGAAGTGCTTGGAAGTTTTAAAAGCAAGTCATTGAGGCAGTTTTCCATAGGGGGAGTCTTACTACTCCCTGATTTGGGTGCGGAAACCTCCCACTGCTTTGTTTTGTGTGTCCCCATGGATTGAAACCTGGAGTTTCTGCTGTGTCTGGGTTTGACTTGAGAAGACCTGGAAGGGGCTGGAAATGACCGATTCTTAGAGGGCCAGTGCCTACTAAATCTAGGAGGCTGAATTTGTAAGAAATATTTAACAGTTTGCATAGATTTAGCTTTATCTTCCATCTTTTTAATAACTTCCTCAGCCTTGTTGCCAAACAGGCAGTCCTGATTTAAGGGAGCATCCAACAATTCAGCTTTAACATGATCAGGCAAAGATTGCTCCTTAAGCCAAGCATGTCTTCTGAGCACGGACCCAGTAACAGCAGCCCTGCAAGAGGACTCTAATAAATCAAAAATCCACATTGCAAAGAATGTTCAGCAGAATGCATTAAATCCTGTAATTCTTTATCTTCCGCACAGTCAGGAATCAACATCATTTTCTGTTTAAGCAATCCAATAACATGTTGCTGATGCTTTAACATATGAAACTGGCAGTTTAAAGCCCTAATGGCCAAGGTTACAGAAGTGTAAACCTTCTTACCCCATCTATCCAGCGCCCTGGAGTTTCTATCAGAAGGGGTGGGATATTTAGCAGTAGAAGCCTTAATGCCCTTGGGTCCCTGTGAAATAGTCTCTGGATCCGCAATAGGATTCTTAAAAAGGAACTTGTGTGAATCAGGAACCCTGTAATATCTGTCAAGTTTTTTGGGGAGCAGGAGGCAAAGAATCAGGGGCCAAACTAGATTCTGAAAAAGCATAATCAACAATGTCTAGTACAGGAGGTATAGCTAAGCCTATGCTGAGGCAGGAGTAAGAAATCCCTAAGCCTCTTTTTTGAATCAGAAAAATCCTGGCTTTCCCACTGGAAATGCTCCCTTAGACTATGTAAGGTTTTACCAAAAGAAAAATCCTCCGGAGGGGAAGCAGAGGGAATACAGTCCTCTTCATCAGAATACTCATAAGTAGATAAGGGCAAATCCAGATCATCAGAAGAATCAAAAAAATCTGAATCCTGGTCAGAAGATTCATAAACAACTTCAGTACTAGGTCTCTTAGAAGGGAGAGGTTGGCTTCTCCTGATTAGAGTTATAAGATCTTCAGCCATTCTTATCATTTATTTTTTAGGCATAGAGGCCTGAGCATGCAGCCTGGGCATCAGTTTTTTTAGCCATGGTTAGAGATTTATGCCTAAATGAAGAAGGAGGCATCGGTTTAATATGCAAGTCCGTATGCCTGAATACACCCTCAGAAGCTGGTGCCTGCACAGCGGCTCTGGATCCATCCAAGGTAGAGACATCCACGGGTTCCACAGTTGAAGCATCTCGCAGCATACCAGACTCCGAATGGGTCTCAGTGTAGGCCTGCAAATCAGAAGTAGTGGGTATCGGGGTGCAAAAGCGCCTCACTGAGTACCGGCGAACTGGCAACTGGCTTAGGAGAAGTGTCGTCGGCAGTTTTGGACCTCGGTGGCCTGTCTCGGTCATTATCTTTGCGTTTTTTTGAAATCCCGGTAGTCGGATGGCTAACCGACGACATTTATGGATAATTAAACCGAGAACCAAAATATTTAGAGGCAAAAATATACTGAGAGTGGATAGTGCGCTGATTAAATAAAGAACAAAGCCGACAGCAAGGTACGTCATGGTCAGGGCCTAGGCAAGGAATACAGTACGAATGAAAATCTTTATGAGGTGTTTGCTTTCCACAAGTAATGCAATTATTAACTTTTACTGACATCGGTAGGGAGCAAAAAAAATTTTCCCCAACGGGGTACTTAGCTTTAGTTGAAGACTGGTTTTGAAACTCGAAAACGAAAATTTCAGGAGTCGGCTGACTGGCACTTGCGAACTGCTTCTGCTTTGGGCACCGCACGGCAAGAAAGACTGATGTAATGGCGCCGGCTGCATGTTTTATACCCCTGACGACCTGACGTCATGGGAAGAAAGGACAGCAACCGACACAGGATCCAAGACTTTGTTAATCAGGCCGACTGAGGGCTACTGCAAGCAGATAACCCAAATGTAATGACTGCAACAGTGAAACACGAAGAGCATCCTCAGTTTTTGTTTGCCTGTTCCTGTTATGGTGGTGAATTTGTCATTTGAACCTTGCCTAAAAAAAGCACTATAGGGGTGGCAAGACCGTTAGCCAGTATCCAGAATCCTAGGGGAGACAGGTGCAGGCCATCTCTGGCAAAGCATCGTGGTCTGTCGACCATGTTGTCCCAGGCAGACAGATACTGGATCCCCTTAGAATGATACCAGAAGCTTAGCCAATTGTTGATGTCAATCATTTTGTCCTTGTACTGCAGTATCATTCTGGGCAATGGCAGGATGCTACTCAGGGCTAGGGTCATACCTGCCTGGGCTACCAAGATCAGAGAGCTCTTCCATGTCTCTTTTCATGTAGTCCAGGGAGGTAGATCTCAGGTCGTTCACACCAACATGGACAATGACAGAGTCGTATTTGTACTTGTTGTGGAGTGACCTGAGTGCGTGGGTTATGTGGTGGATCCTGGCACCCGACAGGCAGCTGAAAGTAACCTTCTCCTTGTTTAGCCTGGTGAGTGGGACATCAGTGTGCCTAACTAGAGAGTCACCTATGACTAGTGTGTTCGGTACACTGTTTTGCCTTATGGGCTGTGGTTTATTGGCACACTGAATCTGTGTGCTATGTGTCATTTGGGTTGTGTTGGGGGGGTTGAGGTTGCTTGCATTTCTGCTTTGGAGGTCTCTGTTGCTTGAGCAGATTATTATTGAGAGCCTTTGTGAATGTTTTTATGTTTCTATGTGTGGATTTTGATGGTGTAGGTTTAGTGGGGCTATGTGATGAGTGTGGTGTGGTGCAAGTGTTTACCTTCTCCGCTTGACTGTCTAAGTTCAGTCTTGGTTGGAGAGAGCTTTACCTCCAGTTTGGCTAGATAAGTGCATCTCTCACCGGTTGTGGTGTTGGGTGGTAGAAGTGGGTTGTCTGTGTACATGAGGCAATTGCTACATTGCCCCAAGATGCCCAGATTCATCAGATAGACAGGAGAGAACACTGGGAGCTGACCCTTGGACATGCCTGAATAAAAAACTACTTTCCTCTAGACAAGTGAGGAAAGTGAATATAAGAGCTGTTTTTCTCTAAGCAAGTGAGGAAAGTAAGTACAAAAACTATTTTCCACTAGGTAAAGAGGAAGGTTGAGTGTTGTAGTAATTTGTAGCTTATTTAGTGCTAACAACAAGTTCTGAACAAGTGCTGAACATGAATAAGCAAATTCAAGTGCTAAAACTAAGAATCTGCACCTGAATCTTGTGGTAGATAGGCTAACTACTGCTTACCACTCCCACTGATAAGCTAGAATGCTTCCCTCCAACACAGAAAGTCTTGGGGTGGCTCAGAATCTTACAAACAGTCCTGAATACGGCAAATCTGTATCTGGACTAGACTAGTTACAGGAAAGGTGGGAAACAAGCGCAGACACGGGCTTTTAAACCAGAAAGTTGAAAGAGGTGGAAAAACTGCCCAAACGGCCAATAAACTACAATTTCTGGGCCAGAAACCACTCTTGTGTTAGACAGGCTACCTAGTGCTTACCACTCCCACTGATAAGCTAGAAAGCTTGCCTCCAACACAGAAAGGCTTGGGGGGCTCAGAGGCTTACAAGCAGTCCTGGATACAGCAAATCTATATCTGCGTTAGACTAGTTACAGGAAAGGTGGGAAACAAGTGCAAATGCGGGCTTTTAAACCAGAAGGTTGAAAGAGATGTAAAAACTGCCCAAACGGCCAATAAACTACAATTTCTGGGCCAGACACCACTCTTGTGGTAGATAGGTTACCTAGTGCTTACCACTCCCAATGATAAGCTAGAAAGCTTCCCTCCCACACAGAAAGTCTTGGGGGCTCAGAAGCTTACAAACAGTCCTGGATACAGCAAATCTGTATCTGGACTAGACTAGTTACAGGAAAGGTGGGAAACAAGCGCAAATGCAGGCTTTTAAACCAGAAAATTGAAAGAGATGAAAAACTTTCAAACGCGCAATAAACTACAATTTCTGGGCCAGAAACCACTCTTGTGGTAGATAGGCTACCTAGTGCTTACCACTCCCACTGATAAGCTAGAAGGCTTCCTTCCAACACAGAAAGGCTTTGGGGGCTCAGAAGCTTATAAAGAGTTCTGGTTACAGCAAATATGTATCTGGACTAGACTAGTTACAGGAAAGGCAGGAAACAAGCTTAGAAAAAAAAATGTTTTTTTGGAAGTGGAAAGGGAGAAAGGAAAAACAGAAGATAATTCAAAATTAAGGACCTAAGTGGCTTGCCCTTCACAAATGTTCTCTCTGTGTTAGGTAGAATGAGCTAGTGACACTAGACTGGAATAGAGCTCACTTAAATCCTGTCTTCTATTAAACCTCATTCCGCCTCCAAAACATTATTCTGTATGTATTCTTCACACAATTCCAATCTGATTTCCATTTTCCAATAATTGCTTTTTTTGGCAGCCCCCATAATTAGACTCAGCAAGGCCTTACTATGTTTAGGCACTTCTGATTCTGTATCACAGATCAAAAAATAATTTCCTTAGTTATACTAATTTGCTCACCCACTATTTCTGTCAGAGTACTCTGCAGTGAATTTTTAAAGTCTGCCAACTCATTACACTCCCAGAAAATATGTTCCCAATTACATCTTCCTTCCCCATCAAACCTCCAACATTTGCTATCTACCTGAGAAAAAATTCTTTGGAGTCAACCTGGGGTATAAAAATATTTGTGTAAAAACTTCTGAGCAAAGATCCTAACTATTCTAGACTTTGTTACATATATGGGAGACATACATATATCCTCCCATTGTTTCTTTGTGAATTGCTTATCCAGTCTCTCTTACCAGTCCATTCTAACTTCCTCTGATTGATTCTTATAGTTATCATGCAATATGTTATATGCTGTACTAATTAACCCTTTTCTAACAGCAGCTTCTGTTCTAGATTGTAATAAAAACTCTATCAGTGCTGGTCTTTCGTTTAGGATCCCCATTTCTTTCTATTTGCCTATACTCTGACATCAAACCTAGATAGGGAAGACAATCTCTAGCCTGCAGTCCAAATAAATTCTTGGCGTCCTCCCATTCTGTTACCTTTCCCTATATAATTATTTGCTCCCAATACCTCAGTTCCTTTGCCAGTTTTCTCCAATAAATTGCATCCGCCTCTTGCCTATTGTCTGTATCCCTAATTGCAGTCAACCCTATGGACTGAATTTCCTTTCTCTATTCCCGTGTTGGCTTAGCTCGTAGAATCCTTTCTGCTATTTTATGTATATAATATTCTGTACAGTTATAGTTATTCTCCTTAAGGGTTTGCATCCAAAATTTCTCCTTGTTTCTTGAGTTTCCCCCCCCATTTCATGATCCCTTTCCACTTTGAATTATAGCTTGTGCTATGTATAGGAGCCTTAACTGTGTAGCCCTGAAATATCCCTTCAAATCAGGTAATCCCAAATACCTTGTTCTATCAGAAGAACCAGCTTATCCCACTTAACTTTTGACATCTTCCCCTCCCAGATAAAGTCCTTTGGCTCTTTATTAATTGCTATCCATAACTTCTCCTCTAGTTTATAAAAATATGCCTGACCTGTGTATAAAACCAAAGGGACTAAGTATTTTAACTGTTAGTATCTTTCTCTCTATATCCATAAAAAAGAGCTTCCATTTTCTCAGTTTTGTATTACCTTTTGTTTAGTCTCTTCCTACATATCCTTAGCTTCCGGATTCACTTTACATGCTCGACGTTTTAAAACGTCTAAATTCATATGGCCAAGACCATATAATCGATGTTTTAAGACATCAAACATGTAAAGCAAAAAAAAAAAAAATTAATTTCTAAGCCGTTTTTGCAGGCACCCTCCGGTATTTAAATATATCAACTACGAGATCGCACTACAACAAGAAAAAGGGAAAATTTCCCGTTCCGCACTGTATGGAGATCTCTACATGTTCAATATTTTAAAACGTAGATTATATGGTCTCGGCCATATGAATTTCGACGTTTTAAAAGGTTGAGCATGTAAAGTGAATCCTAGCTACCACAACAGGCTCCTTTTGAATCCATGAGCCTAAGTACTTCTTTTTATCATGTCCCCATAAATATGGATATTGCTGAACCAATTTGTGTGTGGGTACATAGTTTACTGCTATTGCCTTTGTTTTAGCTTAATTAATTTTGTATCCTGAAAAAGATATGAAACTGTTTCAAAATGTGCCAAAACACTGACATGTTCTTTTCTAGTTTTATCAGGTATAAAATAATATCATCTGCAAATAAAGCCAGCTTTTCTTAACTACCATACCAATTATATCCTTAAATATCTGAGCCTCTTAATTTTCTTTGCCAATGGTTCTAAATATAATACAAATAACAAAGGGAAAGAGGACATCCCTGCCTGGTATCTCTGCTCAAACAGAAATTATCGAGAGGAATCCACCCACTTTAATTTTCACCTCCAATCCCTCATATATCCTCCTAATCAACCTTAAAATTTTATTAGGGAATGCAAACACATCCATCGCCCTGCTCATAAAATACCAGCTTACTCTGCTGAATGCTTTCTCTGCATCAAGACCCACAGACAACAGTGGCATTTTCTCACATTCTGCATCCCTCTAGATCATCATTGTTCTGTTAATGTTGTCAAATGTTTGCCTCCCCTCCACAAAACCACATTTTTTTTAAACAAGAAACCTCTTTATTAAATTATCATGTATGACATAGGCAATAATACATTTATATAAATGAAAACGAACCAGTGACATAACAATAGTTGCAAACATTACACATCACTTATAATCTTTCCAGTCATTGTCAGTCAAATATCACATAGCTCATTCAAATCCTGCCTTCTTTTAAACCTCGTTGCTCGTCTGCATGTATTGTTCCCACACTTTCAATTTTTTCCTATTTAATTTGCTCCTACCCTTTTCTTAAGATCCCAATCCCAGTTGTTTTATCTCTGTTACTATCTTCGCTACTTCTAGTAAAGCTGGTTTAGACTTTTGATTTCCATTTTCTAGTAATTGCTATTTTGGCAGCCACCATAATTATACTTAGCAAGGCGTTACCATGTTAAGGCAACTCTGACTCTGTATCACAGCTGAAAAAAATAATTTCCTTAGTTATACCAATTTGCACACCCAGCATCTTTGACAGAGTAGTCTGCAGGGAATCTTTAACGTCTGCCAACTCATTACACTCCCAGAAAATATGTTCCTAGTTACCTATTTCTTCCCCATCACACCTCCAACATTTGTTGTCTACCTGAGGAAAATTCTTTGGAGTCTACTTGGGGTATAAAAATACCTATGTAAACACTTCTAAGCAAAGATCATAAATCTTATAAACTTTGTTGCATATTTGGCAGACATACATATAATCTCCCCATTGTTTCTTTGTGAATTGATTATCCAATCTCTCTTCAGAATCCTTTCTAACCACCTCTGATTGAGTCTTACAGTTATCACGTAATATTTTGGATGCTCCACTAATTACTCCTTTTTTAACAGCAGTTTCTGTTGTAGATTCTGCTAAAAACTCTATCAGTGGTGGTCTTTTGCTTAGGACCTCCCTATTTCTTTCTATTTGCCTATACACTGATATCAATCCTCGATAGGGAAGACAATCTCTAGCCTGCAGTCAAAATAAATTATTGTCCTCTTCCTATTCTATTAACTTTCCCTCTTTAATTATTTGCTCCTAATACCTTAGTTCTTTTGCCAGTTTTCTCCAATAAATTCCAGCCCTCTCGTGGCTATTGTTTGTATCCCTAATTGCACTCACCCCATGGGCAGAATCTCCTTCTCCACAAAACCACATTGATTCTTATCAATCAATTATGGCATCACCTTTGCCACTCTTTTTGCCATTTTAGACATAAACAAACACTTTATAATCATGGTTTAGAAATGAAATAGCCCTATATGAAGCTGGATCTGATGGGTCTTTACATTCTTTCTTCCAGGATGGTGGTGCTTCTCCTCCTCTTAAAATACTGTTAAACAGAACCTTTCACATATTTATCGTGTTTTTCCCTCCTAGCGTCCAAACTTCTGAGGAATACCATCTGTTCCTGTGCACTTTCCTGTAGATTGGTTACACTTCACCATTTTTATCTCATTTCTTCCTATCCTGTTAGTAATTGAGCCTCACTCACCTCTAACCTTGGCATATTTAATTCTTCCATAAACATTTCCATTTGTACCTTTTCTTGATTTCCACATTTCTCTGCCTTATACAGATTTTCATAAAATTTCCGAAATATTTCCAGTACATCTACAGGATCTCTTGTTATCTTCCTTATTATAAGCTCTCTAAGTTTGGCGACAACCCCTTCTACTTTCTGTTGCCTGAGTCGTCGTGCTAAACATTTTTGTACTCTGGAGTTATCAAAAAACAGTTGCACAACAGCAGTCTTTCTAAAATCATCATATTATCAAGGTAATCCCTTATTCTCTGTTCAGCATTCTGCAACTGCTCCTCTTCTTCCTGCGAGATTCTTCCTACTCTGCAATACTTTAACCTTTGCCAGTCCCTCTAAATAATTCTTGTTACTTCTTAACCATCTCTCTCTATTTTATTCCTACCGTTTTTAAACTCCATTTTAATTTTATCCCACTCCCCTAGCAATATTTTCAGAAGAAATTTTTATTTTCTCTAATGACTCCCAAATAATTTCCAATACCCATTCCATAAATTCCTACTCTCTTGACCTTTTCTGCAATTGGAGCTACTTTGACATCTGCTCTTACATCCTAACTTCTTTGTTTCACAGTGTGCATCCTACTTATTCGTCCATCTCAGGCACTTCATCTCCTTCACTTCTTGCTTCCACAGCTGCTCTGCCTTTACTGCCCAGTTGTCTGTACCATACAGTAGTACTGGTCACACCACTGTTTTGTACACCTTACTTTCCAGCTTATTTGGCATGCTTCTGACATACATTACCCCTTACACTCTGTGCCAGATGTCTGCAGCTCCTCAGATACCAGCTTTGACCTCTTCATTCAGACTTCCCTTCTCCTCAACCTCCCCTCCCAGATACTTGAAACAGTTAACCTGTTCCATCATTTTCCCTTCTATCTCTATTTTCAGCTTCTTCTGATTCCCCCATTTGCTGTCATTACAACTGTCTTATCTATACGCTGTATCATCCCATGTGCCTTCAGTTTTGCATTCCACTTCCCTATCCTTTGCTGAAGTTCTTGCTCAGAGTCTGCCTGTAATGCCACATCGTCTGCGTACAACAACTTTGTTGATCTGTCCCGCTTGCTAATGAAGCCCATCACCAGTATGAACAGCAATGGGCTCAGAGCTGAAACCTGATTCATGCTCACTCCCACTGGGAATCCCTCTGTTAAGACTGAACACTGTTCACACTTGAGTCATTGGGCCCTTGTGCATAGCTTGCACTAATTCTACCAATATTTCTGGGACTCGGAACCACTACATGGGTGCCAAAGTTAGCTTCCTTATGACCTTGTCATTTGCCTTCTCCAAGTCTAGGAATGTCCACATGGACTCACTTCTAGCTTCTTCTCAAGTATCTATCTCACTGCAAACATCGGATCAGTTGTGCTGCATCCTGATCTGAATCCAAACTGCTCATTTCCCATCTTGCATTCTAGTACTCTCCATATTCATTTATCAATCACCCTCTCCAGAATGTTCATACAGTGTGATAGGAGTTTGATACCTCTACACTGCCCACAGTTGTGAATGTCCCTTTTGTTCTTAGACACTTGCACTAGTATGCTTATTCTCCAGTCATCTGGGATAGATTTTTCTCTCCATACTGCTATGAGTACTCTCAGGAGCCATTTCTCCCCTGTCACCCAACACCTTGATCATATCTGCTGTGACCTCATCTGAGCCTGCTGCTTTCCCTGGCTTAATTTTCCTTAGTGCTATTCTTACTTCTTCTAGGGTGGGCTCCTCCTCTTCTCTCACCGTAGGCTGTGTTTGAGGCAGTACAGCTTTGGTGGGGTTTTCTTCATTCAAAAGCTACTGGAAGTAGTCTTTCCAACTGCCTTTGATGTCCTGTGGACTGGTGAGTATCCCTTATGACGGCTGTCTGACTATCTTCTTTATCTTTCTGTCTTTGCCTTGCAACCTGATAGAGTTTCCTTGTACCATCCACTGAGTCACTTTTTAGAAGTTGGTAGAGTGTTTATGTTGCCTTGTTTTTTGCTACTGCAACTCCTCTTAGCCTCTTTGTTGGCCAACTAGTATTTCTTCCTAGCCTGGTCTGTCTTTTCTCTCTCCCACTTTTTCTTGCACAGCTTCTTTATTTCTTTTGATGACTTCCTGGACTTCTGCATTCCACCACCATCTTTTCTTATGTACCTTATTTCCACACCTGGCTTGACTGCATATCTGTTCTGTAGCCCTTACACATGCTGTTTTGAAGCACTGCCACTCTTCTTCAACTTCACATATTTCCTGTTCTTCTTGAGGTGCTACAGCCCTGTGTAATTTCTTGAACTGTTGTCTTTCTCTCCAGTCAACATCCAGGTCTTCAGCCTGGTCTCTGTTGACCTTAGACCCTTCTCTGTCCACTGCTTGCAGCTGATTGTGACAACCAGTGGTTTATGTTGTGGGCTGACTGTTTCACTGGGGATGACTTTGTAATTGCTGATTATATCCAGTATGTTGGCCACTTTTATATGTGATCTTGTGACTGTCTTTCTGAGACCATGTGTTGGTTACCATCTAGCCATTTGCACACAGAAGTTGGAAATGGCATCTCCTTCTTTATTCAAAATACCCCATCCACGTGGCCCCAGGTAGTGCTCATATCTTGCAATTGCTGTCTGAATGCACTCTTTTCCTCACTATCACAATGCTGCTGTGAGGCATAGGCTGAGATTATGAATACTGCTCTGTCAGTACCATGGAGTCTGACTATAGGTTCATAGATTACTACTAGGCTAACTATCTTTCTGAGCCATTTTAAGCCTAGCCAATTACCCAATGTGAGAATCAAACCCTGCACCTTGTGTCTGTAAAGTAAACACCTTAAGCATTATACTAACGGCCCAAATACCATGAGTCTATCACTAATTCTGATGACATCCCTCACTGTTGCCCTTAGCACAATTCCCACACCATTTCTAGCCTGCCCTTGCCCGAGGAGTAGACTCTGGATGCCAAGCCAAGTGGCTTTGCTGCACTAACCTTCCACTTTGTCTCCTGGATACATAGGATGTCTAACTTCTTCTTATCATCATGTCATCCACTTCCAAATGGATGTCAGTGAAACTACAATGAGTGTGGCAATTCGTATCTCATGTTTGGCAGGATGATTGGTTTTTCATCTGGCTTTCACTCAACAGAGCTATCCCAGGTAACCACAGCTGGGCAACTGGACACTGGCCAGCCGGTTTACTGACCTGGGCTGCTGGGCTTTATGGTGGGCACACACTGGCCAATAGGGGCACACAGACCCCTACCTTGAATTTCCACCAGAAGGCCAAACTTTCCTATCAAATCCATGTGCAGGTGACATGTCAACCAAGACTTGTAAAACATCTTGACTCAATCTCTTGATCAGTAAAACTGTGATATGCCAACTGCTGATGGTACCATTTACATTGGTGCCGGATGGCACAAAGTGCATACCAATGCAACCTGCAGCTCTGAGGGCTAAACTATACTGTTGCATGAAAGCTGCTGTGACTCCAAGCATTACTGCTATATGAAATATGATATTTTGTGTGCTTTGCCCTTTAATAGTCAGCCAGACACATCTGCACAACTTCTTTTATAGACAACTATGAACTATGACTATGTTCATCTTGCATACATTTTAGTGGTACAGGACCACACTTTACTACCTTGTTTCATTTGAATTTCATTATGCAGTTATTTGCATACATCTTCTGTCACTCATTTAGTTTCACTGCACTGCAGCACAACACGGGACTAAGAATCACTACTAGCTTGTGCCAGTCTGCACGTTGCTAATTCTGACATAAGTGCATGCTGTGTGTTACACAACTTGTCTATAAAGACCAGCCAAAGTCTCCAATCTCACACAACCCTTCTCAGAAAAAAAATAATGTTCTTTACATGACTGGATACTCACAAATGGTCCAAACAGACTATCTCACCCTGTAGTGTAGTCACCCATTCTGAGTACCCAGTGTCCTGTAATACCCATTTTTTTCTGCCAAAAGAAACAAGCTTAGACAATGGTCTCATTTTAAAATAAGCTGTGTGACAAAGCAAGGCAAATGCAATGATTGTAGTTTGAAGGGAATAAATGACATATTAATGGCTAGAAACATTACCTGAATGCAAAATGCTAGGGAAGGTAGCTGTGTTTCTAGCCTATAGTATGTAAGCAAATGAGTGAGAAAGATAAAAATTCACCTTTAAGAACGTATTAGGAAAGGAAAAAGTACTTCACTTGTTAATGATGTCACTTCATTTATTTCTGCTATGTATAACCTTATTTGCAGTGACCACACAGGGAAAGGGACATTAGATGAAATATTAAAATTGGAATCTGCATTTATAATAAAATATGGCACTTTAATAACATATGGAGTAAATACAGAAATGTGTTGGGGTATTTATTATAAATTTATTTGTAAAAAAATATACTTGGGATTCTTAAAGAATTTTTGCGTTGTGGTAAGCAATTTTGGCAGAAGAGTTGCCAAACACAGGATGGGAGCAATTCAGATACATACTGAGAGGTAGTGGGAAAATCCAAGAAATTCCATGGACTGCATAAAATGACAGTGTAATGACATAGTAATAAGCAACATTATTAAAATGAGGGCACACATCGATGAAAATGAGAGCAAACAACATGCCAGAGCAATTTGGAGATGCATATATATACCATAATGATATGCACTAGCTCCAGAGTTAATGACCACAATAAAATTCTGGAGTTACATGAATTGAAGCAAGAAAACATGAATAGGGTAGCTACTGCACTAGCAAGCCTATATAAGCAACATGCTGTACTCTCTGCTGGTAGTCACAGTGTTGTGTGTTGTCATCATCAGTGGTACCGAGTCATCTATTCATGCTTTATATTTCATGCCCTCTATGACACTGAAATTGAACAGAGGCACCATGCAGTAGCTTGCTGAGGTGTGTTACCCTAATGTAGTGCCTGTGGGATGCATGGACTACTTATCCCTGTAGATACCAAGGTATGTGCGACTTTGAGAATACTAACTACAGAGACCTTTGAGTGACCAAAAGAGGACACAGTGGATTGGTTTCCAGGTATCACAGAGGAGAGGGCCAATGCTATGTGGGTTTTTTTTCTCTTGACCTACTGGAGGCCATAGACTATAATTGTATTGCAATAAAGGCCTCTTCTAGGAATCAGGGACAAATGTATATTAACTGTAAGAGTTGCCACTCCATCAACTGTCAGGGGGTAAGTAAAGCACAATGTATAATACACAATGTGTCTGCAGGCCATACAGACACTGCCCATAACTCCCACATATAGGATACGTGCAACTTATATCAGTTGCTTGTGTGATGTGATTTCACCCAGGGACATCTTACTGGTGATTTTGGATATGTTATGGAGCCATAGTTAATGACACCCATCAGAAATCCCAAGACCATGGCAGATACTGGTTACAACTATGCCTTGTCACATACCTACTTCCATTGTCTGGATGTATCCAGGGGTGCCCTGGACTATGATCCTGCCACACACACTAAGATATTTTCCGAATGAGCTGTCTTACATAATATCATTAAATGCAAATGCATTAGGACAGGCACATTCAATAGAAGGAAGTTCCAGATTCAAAAGTGCAAAGGTGCCTGAAGAAGAGACTGTGGAGGGACTAGTTGCAGAGGAGGACTACGTCAGATGAAGGCAAGCGGAGTATGCCATGGCACTGGCTAAGTCACAGCATCTGGTTCACAGCTGTGGGCCAAAATAAAACATACAGAAAAGAAAAAATAACGCATGTAAGCCTTTACACAGGTTGTAGTATTCCATGCACAGACTGGTCATACTGTACATCAGACATAAGCTACCCAAGGAATAGCTACCCAAGTAACAGGGTACTGAAGGCAGGGACCGTTATTATATATACACAGGTGGGGAGGGCCACAGTATCAAGTGTTATCAACAGGCAATTGTGTGCATTGGTATGTCTGAACATAGCTTTTTGCTGTAGGTGTCAAGACCTGTGAGAGTGGGAGGGAAGTCTGGGGTACTCTGGACAGGGAGATGGCATTGTCTCCATAGATGCATGTTTGTAGAGATAGGCCTTATGAAAGTCTGACTGTGAGCATGCTAGGACACAGCCTCAGCAGATGTTGCAGCATTATGGTAGGATCTGACAGACCGGTTAAGGGCATTCACAGGAGATATCTGTCCACAGACTATTTACACCCCTGTCCACAATAGCACCAATGCCTGAGATGGGTACAGTTACTATCCAAACCATGAAAAGGGGAAAGAGTGCTCCGATCATAACATATTTCCCCAGCACTGGATGATGGGATTAAGATGGTGGAATTATGTGTGCCTGAACAGGGTCTCCCCCATCCCTCCTCACCAGACACTGAGATAGAATGGACAAGGGAAGCACATCTGGCATGACATCTGCCTACAAAGGGAGACCCACCTTATGCAAACTTTCTGCACCACTTGTCCATGCTTTTTCATGTGGCTCTTGAACTCTTGGAAGGCATCACACAGACCTCATGCAAAACCTACTGGCTTAGCAAGGACTGTGATGTTGTCAGCCTGTCCCTGTACTACAGCTCTGCACATATGATGGGTCACAGCCATTTTGACAGCTAGCTTGATCACTGGCACATGCCCACCAATGATTTCCATTTGCTCAGTGGAGCTTCTAGTAACCAAGGGGTAGTGCACTGCAGGGGAAGATATCCTCTCCTTGGTAGATGTGTCTGTAATTTCCTGTGTTTCTGGGGTGGTTCCACAGCTACAGAATCTAAGTCTGCAAAATGGGGTGGGGATGTGCCCAACAGTGATGCCATGACCCCTGGCACTTATGAAGCTTCGCTGGCTAGAGCAGCAGGCATTGATACATCTATGGTGGAGGTCCCTGATCACAATTCATCTGTGAAAATACCCAAACAAATTACCTACAATAACACCTGTCACAAATACCTGAATCCCAGTGAACAAATAACTATTATGTAACATAATGGAATGACAGAATACTAAGCAGCATATCTTGCATTGGTGGTATCTACATCTGAAGCCCTGATGTTCCTGTGGAAAAAGGTGGTTATGTTTTTAATCTACCACATCACATATGTACCCCCTATGAAGATACACATTCCTATCAAGACATACCCACCTGGGGCACCTCCAACTAATAACATGGACAGCTGGGCTGGGCTCTACATCCAGATTCAGGACTCCATCATGGAATCTAAAGCTGTCAGGACACCTATGCACAGAAGCCAAGAACTCCTCAATCTCTGTTAAAAGGGTTTCAGTCAGAGCACCACCTCCCACTGCCCTCTGCTAATATGCCAGGTGGGCAGACTGAGCTTTAGCAGCACTTACAATGTTAGTGGCCTGGCACCTTACTTGCTCATAACTCCTGCCTTGTCAATTGACATGGTTGATGACATTAATTACATCCCAAAAGGCACTGTCACAAACAGACAATGAATTATCGAGACTGATCATCCGATGACCACAGAAACTGAGGGCCTGCAGCAAGACCTCACTTTCAGTAAGGCAGAACTTGCATTTCTATTGCCTGCCATATTTCGGCATCTTGCTGCAGAAAGGAAAGGAAAAGAAAAATGAAGTGAGAGCATTCTCATCCCTATCTTGCATACACCTACAATGATATAAATTGTAGAGTGCATCAGTGGCATGAGATATGTGACCTTGGTCCATCACTACAGAACATCATGCACATATTGGATAACCATGGGGAGACACTGTGTTGTGACTGTACTCACTAGTCGACTTCATAGGTTCACAGATTAGTACTAAGCTAACTGCCCTTGCGTGTCATCTGAAGCCTAGCCAATTATCCCTTGTGAGACTCAAACCCTGCACCTTGTGCTTGTAAGGCAAACACCTTAACCATTAGACCACCCTCCCAACCCTATTTTAATGAACACCCGGAACACAAAAGTTGTACTCCGGAAAACTAACCACTTGGCCTCCACAAAAAAAAAAAAGAACTGAAGCAAATCAAACCCACCCAAGTGCGCGGCTTCGCTGGCTACACCCCCCAGACCCCCTAACTACATTTTTGACATTTACTCAGTTGCCTGCAACAGCAAAGGCCATGGTTCGCAGAGAGCTTACAAAGCATCAAAGGGATCTTATTGTTGAATGGTATCAGTCAGGAGAAGGGTACAAAGAAATTTCCAAAGCATTGCATATACCATGGAACACAGTGAAAACGGTCATCAAAAAGTGGAGAAAATATGGGACAACAGTGACACTGCAAAGTACTGGATGTCCTTCCAAAATTGATGAAAAGAGAAGATGAAAACTGGTCAGGGAGGCTGCCAAGAGACTTACAGCAGTACTGAAGGAGCTGCAGGAATTTCTGGCAAGTACTGGTTGTGCACTACATGTGACAACAATCTCCCGTATTCTCCATATGTCTGGACTATGGGGTAGGGTTGCAAGACAGAAGCCTTTTCTTACACAGAAAAACATCCAGGCCTCGCTAGAATTGGCAAAACAATACATCAAGTCTCCCAAAAGCATGTGGGAAAATGTGTTACGGTCTGATGAGACCAAGGTTGAACTTTTTGGCCACAATTCCAAAAGGTACATTGGGTGCAAAAAAAGTTATGTACTTACCATAATGTTCCATGTTTGTTGTCCTTGATCTGGCCTTCCTTCTTGTTATTTGGGTTCGGAGCTGACTCTTGGCTCTGACTTGGCCATATTCTAAAGCTCGAGAGCTTTCACTGGCTCGAGGATAGACCCTATCCCATCATGCCAGTGCTAGTTACCCAGATCTTGTTTGTGCTAACCCATAACAATGGGCCACAATGTGTAGATATATAAACTAAAGACATATATAACAAAATATATATGTATATGTATATAAGAAACCCCCCTCAAGCCATAAGTAGAAATTCTTATTCTATCCAACTCATAGGGCAGGAAGGGAATCAAGGGCTATATAGCTAAAGATGGATAACTCCTCTCGATCCTCCAGGAGGGGGAAGGAGGGTGGGATGCAAGAAGGAAGGCGAGATCAAGGACAACAAACATGGAATGTTATGGTAAGTACATAACTTCTTTACATTATGTTGTCCCTATCTCGTCTTCCTTCTTGTTAGTTGGGACAGTGTCCCCAGCACCTTCTTCTTGGGTGGCTCAGTGGAATATACTCTTCAGAACCGTGGAACCAAAGGATGCCCTGTTCCAGGAGGCCACATCTACTTTGCAATGAGTAAAGAAGGTATGGGGGTTAACCCACATAGCCGCCGCACAAATTGAGTCTAAAGGCAGTCTGGCCCAAAAGGCAGCAGAGGTAGACAAAGCCCTGGTTGAGTGTCCATGAATTTTCCCTGGTAGTTGTTTATTCTGTGAGTTATAGACGTAAGTAAAGGTATCCGAAATCCATTTTGATAAAGTCACTTTCGATACTAGAGTTCCCTTTTTGTTCTCTGCAAAGGATACAAACAATTGGTCAGATTGTCTGAAGTCCTGAGTCCTGTGCAAATAGAAACCTAATTGTATATGAACATCCAGCTGGTGGAGTTTATACTCTCCCCTGTTGCCATAGTTAGGAAAAAACACCTGTAGTTCTATCGACTGATTCAGATTGAACTCTGAGCAAACTTTTGGTAGAAAGGAAGGGTTGGTCCTGAGAGAAACCCTATCTTTGTGGAAAATTAAATAAGGGGAATGAATGGAAAGGGCTTATAATTCTGATACCCTCCTAGATGAGGTAATGGTGATCAAGAAAATGGTTTTCCAAGTCAAAACTTTTAGAGCACAAGAACTAGATGGTTCGAATGGGGGAAGAATCAAGGCAGCTAGGACTAAATTTAGATCCCAAGGAGGAAGTGGTTCTCTTATTGGGGTTCTCAAAAGGATGGTACCCCTCAGAAAAACTTTGCATAGCCTGTGGGACATAACATTAGAACCCATTTCTCTCACATGGAAGTTGGAAATAGCAGCCAACTGAACTCGGGTAGTTGCTGCTACTGCTCCTTGGTTAAAAGTTTCATCCAGGAATTCTAGTATCTTTGAAATCGGTGCAGTAAAAGGATCAATATTATTGTTGACAGCCCAAAAAGAGAACCATTTCCATTTACTAGCATACAGTTTCCTCGTAGAGGATTTGTGAGAGGAGATGAGAATAAGATGTATGGCCGGGGAGATGTCAGGAAGCCTGGGTAAACCGGGAAGTGGAGGAACCAAGCTGTCAGCTTGAGGGTCTGTAAGGAAGGATGGAGTGTGCCTGACCAATGCATCAGCAGGTCCGGCGCTGGGTCCAGAATCCAAGGCTCCTCCAGGAGATGGGGCATAGAAATGGGAACCAGATTTGACAAGGCCAGTAGGGGGCAATGAGGATTAGCTTGCAACCCACCAATTTTGCTTTCTGAAGAACTTTGGGGATCAGAGGAAATGGAAGAAAGGCATACAGAAGTCCCGGGGGCCAATTGTGAACAAGTGCATCCCTGAGTGATTGTCCTAGTGGGGGGACTAGGGTGAAATTGCTGCTGGATTTGGCATTGATGGATGTGGCAAAAAGATCGCAGCAAGGCTGGCCTCACTTGCGAAAGATCTGATTTGCAATGTCTTGTTTCGTGAGGCATAAGGATAGCCCTGCTTAGCTTGTCCGCTATCACGCTGGATTTCCCCGGAACGTGCGTTGCGATTAATAAGCATTGGGAGGACATCGTCCATTGCCTTACTCTTATGGCCTCTCGACATAAGGGATAGAATCTGGTTCCCCCTTGCTTGCTGATGTACCATACCACTGACATGTTGTCCGTTTGAATCACAATCATCCCCATGGGGAGACAGCTGTGAAGTGCTTGCAACGCCAGGAGCACCGCTGTCATCTCGAGGACATGTATGTGTAAATGGTACTTGTGTTGTTGCCAAGTTCCATGAACAGTCTGTCACAGATAATGCCCCCCCCCCCCAATCTATATGGGAAGCGGCCATGGTCACTGTGGCCACTGGGTGGGGAGAGAACGAATGGTCTGCCTATCGCCAGCTGGGTGGACTGAAGCCACCATTTTAGGTCCTTCTTGCAGATCTCCATGATGAGAATTTTGTGAGACATGGGTAGATCTTGCATGGACCTTTGAGCAAAAAGGAGCCACTGCAATAACCTCATGTGGAAACACGTCAAGGGAACTAGAGTTATAGCTCCCACCATTGAGCCCAGGGCTTTGAGAACAAATCTAGTTCGAGTCTTTTTCCTCCCGATTAGAGCTGCAACTTGGTGTCGAATGGTCGACACCCTTTCCTGAGGCAAATTTGCTATCATGTCTTTGGTGTTTATATCTGCTCCTATAAATGTAATATATTGACAAGGCAGCAAGGCAGACTTTTCGTAGTTTATAATGATGCCTAGCTGAGAGCAGAGGCGTATTGTGGTGTCCCTTGTCTCGGTTAGTCAATGCTGGGTGGTGGCAGTAAGGAGCCAGTCGTCTAGATATGGAAATACACGGAATATGAGCTGTGACTACTTCCATGCATTTGGTAAACACCCTGGGGGCTGTGGTGCGGCCAAAGGGCAGAGCTCTGAACTGATAGTGACTGGCTTCCAGCAGGAAGCATAGAAATCTCCTGGATCACCTGTCCATCTTGATATGGTAGTACGCATCCTGGAGATCGATGGAGCATATCCAATTGTCCTTTCTCAGAAAGGGAAGTATGGACTGCAGTGTCACCATCCGGAACTTTGTCTTTTTGACACACTTGTTGACTCTGGTGTGGTCCAAAATGGACCTCCATTCCCCTTGTTTTCTTTGGTACTAAAAAGAACCTTGAGTAAGTTCCGGACCTGATTTGGTCTGCGGGAACTTCTTGGATGACTCTTTTTTTCTTAGCAACCTTTGAACTTCTAAAGTTGCTTGTTCTCTCAGATTGGGTGGCACATCTGGGATGGATTTTTGTTTTTGGGGATGAGGTAGCATGGAGAAAGGAATACTGTATCCCCTGGATATTACTGACTGTACCCATGTGTCTACTGTGATATCTTGCTAGGCTTTTGGGTACAATGACAATCTTCCCCCAACTGCATCCAGAGGTGGCCAGGGTGGCCCCTTTCAGGAGTGCTGGAAGGGTCTCCCAGAGAATGTATCTCTGTCTCCCTGACTCTGTGGACCCCCTCTGCTGTGAGGGCAGCATCTCCCATTATTATTTCCCCCTCTGCCCCCGGGGGAAAATTCACCACGTGTGTCAGGCAAAGTTCCCTGGGATTTCCTGAACCACATTTTTCCACCCTTTTGACCTTTGGGGTAAGGCCGAGAAAGCATGGAAAACCGTACTCCCATGGCAGAGAGAGTCTTGCCATCCTGCTCGCACCTGGTTAGAGTCTCTTTTACCTTAGGCTACAACAACGACTAGCCATCAAAGGGGGCGTTGGTAAAGGAGGACTTGAAAGGCTCTCTAAATTGACAAAGGTGCATCCAGGAATGCCTTCGTAAGGCGACTCCTGTGCCTGCAACCCTGCTCGCTCCATCGGCTGCATAGGAGATAAGCTGCATGGAGGAGCTGACTACTGAAGATAAGGTCGCAAGCTGAGAAGCAGTCTTATCTGCAGCTCCCGCAGCTGTAGAATCCTGTAGGGTATCTCCTAGCTCTTTCAGGAGATCACTCTGAAGACTGGTGAAATGGGATAGATAATTCAGTGACCTGAGAATAAAGGCTGCTGAGGAAAAGACACGCTTCCCGTATCTGTCCATCATACGTGACTCTGTTCGGCGGATGGACAGATGTAGAAGTCTCTGCTAATTCCTTCTTAGGGCCACCGCCACCACCACAGCATCGACTGGCACACCCTTGGATATCTGAGCCATTATGAATTTATTGGGCCTCCACGGAACTGGTTCTATCGATTCCAGAGAACTCAATGCCTTTTGACTTACTACCCCTAGCAGCGGGTCGAAAGGAGGAGACACCCAAGAGGTAGAGGGTGGGAACCGAATGCATCTAGGTACACGGACTCGTCCTCAGAAGGGGAGGGGGACTTCCAGCCACCCCTCTGCTTGAGGATTTCCAGGATGTTGGAGAATTAGACATCCTCAGAGGGGGACCATGGGGACTCTTCTGAGTCCTCCAAGTCCGTGTCCAATGTCAGAGACTCAGGGGAGTCCACATGCTTCCTCTTACATGTCCTCTTCTGGGGGATCTGCTCAGGGGGATGCTCTGGGGAGGTTTTGGAAGAAGTGGGGTCACCCAATGGGGCATCCTGGGACACTGGTTCCCTGCACTTGGAATGGAGGTGTGGTGAGTGGGAAGACACTGGCTTCATAGGGGAAGGTGTAGCTGAAGCCGAGGGAGGAGCAGTCTGAGAGGACAGCACACTCCTCATCACCTCGAAGGCAACACGCTCCCGGCCTGAGAGTGTCCCCAGCTCCGAAGAGTCGAGAGACCTCTCCTGCACCAAGGATGATGGCTCTAAGGCTGATGTGGGAGCTGAGCTCACCTGCGCCAAAGCTCCAAAAGGGAGAGTGGGGTCGGACAAGGGTCCGATGCTGTTCCCCCCCTCTGTCGACGAGGGAGTGGTGGTTCCCAGATCCCTCGATGGAAGGAGGTATTCGAGGAGATTGGAGTGGATGTCAGAACTAAGAGACCGGAGGTTTTCTGAACCAACAGTTCCACCACAATGACTTCCATGCACTCTGGCTCCGAGCTCAGGTGAGTCAAAGGAGGAATAGACGGTCCAGGAGGAAGAGCAGTTGGCTCCACATCCATACAGGCTGTGCTTGATAATATTTTGATGAGAACTGGTGTCTTGAGAAGTTTCTTCACCACCCTCTCCACATCATCGTCCGAAAGACTCCTAAACGATAGAGAGGAGAGGGTGGATGATCGGTGACTGCTCGCCAAAGGCTGAAAAAGTGTTTACTGTGGAACGGACCGCACTGGTTCCAAGGAAGGAGATCTAGTCCTTTTCTGACTCCTAGATGGTTCCGAGGACACTGACAGGACAGCAGGAGATAAGGTCTTGTCAGACCAGAGAGGTTTCGGATCGACGAACTAGAAGATTTCTTTAAGTGTCTTGACAGCTCCGAAGTCAGAACCGATGGAGGTGTTGGTTTGGGTGATTTCCCTGGTTTACTAGCCTGATTCCCTTCTGCTGGAGTGTCAAAAGGCCCTTTGAGTAAACCTTGCAAGATAAGTTTGTTTTTGCGCTCCTGCAGGACTCTGGTGCTGAAAGCATGACAAATAGAACACAAGTCTTCCAGGTGCACAGCTCCCAAACAATAAATGCAACTCGTATGTCCATCAGTCAGGGTCATTTTCAGGGAGCACAAGTCACACTTTTTGAATCCAGAAGGTTTGGATTCTTTGGGCACTTCTTTGGACTTTATCACAACAACAAAGCCCAACACAGTAACGTACAATACACTGAAGTTATAGACATTAGACAAACAGCTTTACAATAACCACTAAGAAACTATATCTAACTTTTTTTTTTTTAAAACAACAAAAACAGAAATGTAGGAAGGTAACGGAAGGGGGAGAGCCTCTAAGTTAAGCAACAACTCCCCCAACCGAGGAGAGCCTCTAACTTAAACAGCTACTCCTTACCAGAAAAGGAAAAGGAGGGAATAAGGGGAAAGCCCTCTAACTTGAAATGGACTAAGAGTAAGGGGGAATCCTCTAAGAAAAAACGGATTAGAAAAGGGGAATAGGCTTGGAGAAAAAACAGTGGCCTAAACAACAGCAACAACAACCAGAAAATGGAGATGGGGCACTAAACAAACACTACTAATCTACAGACAGATCCTGAAGATATATCAAGATTTAAACACAGCAAATAACAATACAATTCAAAAAACTTAGCCTGAGCCAGTATCCAGCAATCTCGAAGCTTCAAGCGGCAAACGAGATCTGGGTAACTAGCACTAGGCATGATGGGATAGGGTCTAGCCTTGAGCCAGTGAAAGATCTTGAGCTATAGAATATGGCCGAGTCGGAGTCGAGGGTCAGCTCCGAACCCAACTAACAAGAAGGAAGGTGAGATAGGGACAACACAACATGGTTACTAAAACTTTGTAAATAGATCTATTGCTACATTTTTAAATATCTTGTAACCTACTTTATTACTTGTTACTAAATATCTACATTTTTATTGTTGTTCATAGGTTCATAGGTAGATACTAGGCTATCTGCCCTAGGGCATTTATAAGCCTAGCCAGAGTGTAATTGGCTTCCGCCTCCCTATTAGATTAGCCTACTGTGCCTCTGTAAAGTAGGTCACAGAAGGTACCCTTTTAAGATTAGTTTACTGTGCCTCCGTCTAGCAGGGACACAGAAGAGATCCCAGGGGTGAAGTTGCGATTTCCCAAATGCTTAGATAAATGTTTAGATAACATGGAGCTTTTCTCCCCGGGCCTCCGCTGAAAATGGATATGTATCCAGTCGGACTTTCCCGGTTAACAAATGTAAAATAAAATAAATAAATAAAATAAACACTTCATTATCAAAAGAACACCATCCTCATAGTGAAGCATGGTGGTGGCAGTATCATGCTTTGGGGTTGCTTTTCTTCAGCTGGAACTAGGGCTTTAGTCAAGCTGCGTTGAACAGTTCCAAATACCAGTCACTTTTGGCCCAAAACCTTCAGGTATCTGCTAGAAAGCTGAAGATGAAGAGGAATTTCACCTTTCAACATAACAATGACCCCAACCATACATCCAAATCAACAAAAGAATAACTTCACCAGAAGAAAATTAAAGTTTTGGAATGGCCCAGGCAGAGCCCAGACTTAAATCCAATAGAAAATCTGCGGGGTGACCTGAAGAGGGCTGTGCACAAGAGATGCCCTCGCAATCTGACAGATTTAGAGTGCTTTTGCAAGGAAGAGTGGTCAAATATTGCCAAGTCAAGATGTGCCATGCTGATAGACTCCTACCCAAGAAGACCGAATGCTGTAATTAAATCAAAAGGTGCTTCAACAAAGTATTATTTAAGGGTGTGCACACACAATAAAGTATTAGTTTAAGGGTGTGCGCACTTATGCAACCAGCGTATTGTACATTTTTTATTTTTTATATTTTTCCACTAACAGATTTGTTTGTTTTTCAATTGATTTGTAGAGGTTATAGGTCACATTAAAGGTGGGAAAAGTTTGACATTACTTATTGTGGTCTCGTCTGATACTTCTGTACTGCCCATAGTTATAAATGTCTCCTTTGTCCTTGAACACTGGCATAAGTATACTTGTTCTCCAGTCACCTGAGATAAGCCTTTCTCTCCATACTGTTATGAGTACCCTAAGGAGCCATTTTTCCCCTACCTCACCTGTCATTTTTATCACATCTGCTGTGACCTCATCTGAGCCTGTTGCTTTACCTGACTTCACTTTCCTTAGTGTTATTCTTACTTCTTCTAGGGTGGTTTCTTACTTTTCTCTCATCGTAGGCTGTGTCTGGGGCAGTACAGTTTCTGTGGGGTTTTCTTTTATTCAGAAGCTGCTGAAAATACTCCTTCCATCTGCCTTTGATGCCCTGTGGACTGGTGAGCAGGTGGTTGCTAGCATCCCTTATGAAGGGTGTCAAACTATGTTCTTTATCTTTCTGTCTTTGCCTTGCAGCCTGATATAGTTTCTTTGTGGCATCTACTGGGTGACTTTCCAGAAGCTGGTACAGTGTCTCTGATGCGTTGGTCTTTGCTACTGCAGCTCCTCTCTTAGCCTCTTTGTTAGCCAACTGGTACTTCTTCCTAGCCTGGTCTGTCTTTTTTATTTCCCACTTTTTCCTACACTCCTTTCTTTTGGTGATTTCCTAGACTTCTGCATTCCACCATCAGCTTTCCTTATGTACCTCATTTCCATACCTGTCACAGCCACATAACTCTTCTGTAGTCCTCACACATGCTGTTTTGAGGTGCTGCCATTCTTCTTCAACTCCATCTGTTTCCTCCTCTTCTTGATAGGCTAGAGCCCTGAACCATTATGCTTTCTCTCTAGTCAACATTCAGGTCTTAAGCCTGGTGTCTGTTGACCTTACAGCCTTCTCTGACCACTGCTTCCAGCTGAATGTGGCAACCACTGGTTTATAGTGTGGGCTGACTGCTTCAATGAGCTGAATTTGCAACCACTGACTCTACCCCAGTGCCCCTTCCTTACTAGAAGGAAGTCTACCTGAACTGCACATGATCTTGTGACTGTCTCCCTTGCTGAACTAGGAGTTGGCTACTAGCAAGCCATTTGCCATACAGAAGTCAAGAATGGCCTATCCATCTTTATTCCTTTTGCCCCACCCATGTGAACTCACGCAGTCTTCATATCCTGTTCTGTCTCACCTGATATGTCCATTCAAGTCACCCACTATCAACACCAATTCATGTTGTCCTGATTTATCTAGCAGGTCCTGCAACTGCTGTCTGAATGCATTTTTTTCTTCACAAACCTGCTGTGGTGCACAGGGTGAGATTATGAATACTGCCCTATTAGGCTAGACACAAATTTGATTGATACAGGGGGTGGTTTACTGACTGCCTCTGTCTACTGGAAACAAAGGTTCCAGACTAGGGGTGAAGTTCCAAATCCCCATCCACTGATCCAATTTGCACTTAAATACGGCTGAGAAGGGAAGTCTGACTCACAAGGATGGGAAACTGTTTCAGAGAATGGGAATTCTCTCAGAAATGTATCTGTTTCCCCAAAATGTCCTATTTATGTTGCAAAGAAAATTTAACTCTTTTGATCTAGTAGTTCTGATACTGTTTGTTTTGCGGATTTGCAAAAGGTTCATGAAAACAGGGCCTGGAGTGCCTTATACATCATTCAAAGAACACCTCTCAGTAGTCTGTATGACACAGAGTAAAGAGAGAGGGCTTCGAGGCAATCAGCACATGACGTTGTGTTTACTCCCAGTACTCTTTTTGTAAGGAACATATGTGAACATTCCAGTTGCTGTATATGGCTGCTCAAGTACATACCAAAAAGGCCACTATACTCTCTGATGGGTCTGATGACAGCCAAGTACAGTGGTATGATAATACCTCTGGATGTAGACACCATGACCTTACTTATAAGTTAAGCAACATAGGAGGATATTCTTACTACCATGGACATGTGTTGGTTGAAGGCTAGGTTACTTATCTACATTAGTTCCCAGATCCCTGACTACTAAAATCAACTTTTAGGGGTGTTTTATTGAAGACATAGTTACCCAGGGTGGCTGACTTCTCAAAAGGTGCTATAATGTATTTACTGGCATTGAATTTTAAGCAACAGCCTTGGAACCAAGCATTTGTCTTTGTTAGACCTTCCTGAAGGGTTTTCTTTTCTTGGAGGATTCAGTTAGGACTCCCATTTGCAATTATCCACAAACTGTATCAGCCAGAGGCCTTTGACATTGGCTTTGAACTCTGAGAAGTAGATGACAAAGAGAATAGCTCTATACCCTTAAAACCTGCATTGGTTGAACGCAGGTAGAATTGTATAAGAAAACACCGGGTTATACTTTGAGTAAATGCTTTCCGTATGGTTCTTACATACATAATGTGATCAAACTATGATGGTTTCATCCTCTACATGTCCATGTGATATTGCTATATTCCTCAACCACGTTTTGATGGGTCACTTGGATATATCTGACATTTTTATATTAGACATTTTCACTGGTGTAACTATTTATGCTACATATTTGTTGATCACGGTTAATATTATAGCATAAGTATTGCCATTCACCCATTATGGGTGTTCAGGTGTTTTTCAGTCTCATGATCTAACATCCTGATTTTTTGAACCATTCCTCACATATGTTGGTTCATATAGATATTTTTTATTTTTTATTATATGTCATTTAGAGTGCAACAGGATGTCTTGAAGCATATTTTCTGATTTTTTATATAGTAGGGGTAATCTGTATAGTTGTTTGGCCAGTTTTGCTGTATGCATTTTTTGATATCAGACCACATGCCTGGTTTTTCTACATATCCATTTGAATAGGTGTTATACTTGGCGTGTAGAAATGTTTTTCAATTTACTTGTCCATACTTGAGAGTTGGTTATCATCGTTCTACATTTTTCATGTTACGCAGGTTATTTTATTAATATTTTATACCCTTTATATTGTCCTCATTTTGCATCAGCACAGCTTTTTAATTTTATAATTTCATGGTTTTTTAATATTTATGGATGACAGGGCGTTTAGTTCATTATACCTTTGGAACTAACGCCTTTTATTTGAAAATGTGTTATTTGAAAATGTGTAGTTTGAAGCAACATCGATTGTTGGTCAAACGTCCGCTATACACTGTAATCTTATAGCACTAGGACCTAGAAGATCGATTTGCTTTTTTAAGATGCCTCATAAGCACGTGAAAGCACGTGATCTTCCGTGCAGATACATGAGTCTGCTCGTATTTCATATAGTGTAAAACCAAAATATAAATATGCTCTTGGCTCCAAATCCAGTATGGATCTTAATGATGCGTTGTATCGTTATGTTGTTGGCTAAACATGATTCTGTGAGTGATGGTTCAGGATGATCCACGGAACAACTACTTAGTATTGAATTTATACCCGTGAGTAGCGTTTCGTTATGGTTGACATTTTAACCACTGTATTATTCATAAGAATGAATGTTGCCACATTACTAATAATCCCAATGGAAGTTTAATGGTCCATGGTTTTTTGGCGTTCATTTATAGATCATCAGTGCTGTGACAAGATCGCTGGTACGATCTATGATTTTAGAACTTTTTGCATAGTTTTCATGAATAGTTTTACTTGATGTTCTTTAATTTGCTTTGGTCTCCATGACTATTAATTGTCTAATTGATTAGTTGCAGTGTGTGTACCTAATGAGCCCGCCAAAATGTTGTATATATGTACCTGATGTTTTATTTTGAACTAATATATCTGATGAAGCATAGCTTGGCTATGCGAAAGCGCTCATTTCCTGTTTCTGATTAAATATTTTTGCTACAACTTTGAACGACTGCTATTGGATTTCATTTGGAACAAGCTGCCGTTTGTGATTTTGTGATACCTTCGTGGTGATTGCTCTCACATTTCTACACTAGGATATTCTTACTACCATGGACATGTGTTGGTTGAAGGCTAGGTTACTTATCTACATTAGTTCCCAGATCCCTGACTACTAAAATCAACTTTTAGGGGTGTTTTATTGAAGACATAGTTACCCAGGGTGGCTGACTTCTCAAAAGGTGCTATAATGTATTTACTGGCATTGAATTTTAAGCAACAGCCTTGGAACCAAGCATTTGTCTTTGTTAGACCTTCCTGAAGGGTTTTCTTTTCTTGGAGGATTCAGTTAGGACTCCCATTTGCAATTATCCACAAACTGTATCAGCCAGAGGCCTTTGACATTGGCTTTGAACTCTGAGAAGTAGATGACAAAGAGAAGCAGGTGCAGCGCAGAGCCCTGAGGGACTCCACTAGTGACCATCCTCTTTGTAAAGGTGACTTCACTACTTAGGCCCTATTTGTGAAAAAGATAGCTATCCAGTGTTTATGGGTTTTAAGGGGTTTATGCCCAGTTCTATAAGTTTGTTAACAATACCAGAGTTGGGTATTGAATGAAATGCTTTAGCCAGATCAAGGTAGGCAGTATGGACCACTTTCCCCTCATCCATTGCCTTAGTGACCTTTTCAAAGAAGTCTACTATGTTCTTGATGACAACTTCCATGACAATTATTTACATGGCTTTGCAAATAAGACTAGTAAGACTAATTGGTCTGTAGTTTCTAGGATCTGTTGAAGATTCCATTATGAAGGAGGGAATAACCTTCTCATGGCGCAAAGCCTGTTTTAAGACTACAGTTAAACAGTGACTCTGGGGTTTCCTTATAAGTCATATTTTAGACTGTTCAGGAGGCATCCCGGGATGTTAGCCAGGCCCACTGCATCTGTGTTCTTTGCTTTAGCGAATGCAGCCAATACATGCTCCCTAGTTATAATTGGAGGGGTCATGTTTGAGGATATTTCTTGGGGGATAGTTGGGGTGATAGGGGAGTAAAGTTGGAACTGAAGTTGTCCACTAAAATACTGGCTACATCTCCAGGCTTGGTGAACTTGGCACCATTATCCACCACTCAACACATTGCTGTGTGCTGCCCTTGAGGTTTCTGACATAGCTGAAGAAGGCTTAATTGTTATCTTTCACCTGGGCTGCTATCTTAACCTCAAAGCTGGCTTAGTTGACCTAATTATCCCTCTTAGCTGCCTATTTAGTTTGATAAGAAAGTTTTTACCTTTATTGTCTGGGACTAGTTTTGGGCTTATTTCTTGTAAGTACAGCATCCCCTGACCAGCCACTGACATGGAGGAATAGAGTTTCTGAGAGGAATTCGGCATAGGCTGCTGTGTTGTCAGCATTTGGAGGGGCACTGAATTTTGACAAACCATCACTTAATAAAAAAGAAGCTATGTCTTACCATAACGTTCCGTCTGTGCTGTTCATCTTCTTTCATTCATCACTGATGGGTTCGGTTCCGAGCCCTCAGAACCGAGTCGGCCTTTTTACCAAGCTCGCGCTAGCCAAAAACTCTCGAGCTTCTACCCAGAATGCCCTTCTCCCTGTTACCTCAGACCAAATTTGCTAGAGATAGAGAAGTAAAGCCTAGGCCATTTCTGCACAAATACCTTAGGACATCACTTGAACCCAAAGCATCTCCCAGGAGCCTTTGGAGGGGGAAGGAGGATGGGAAGTGATGAATGAAAGAAGATGAACAACACAGATAGAACGTTATGGTAAGACATAACTTCTTTATCTGATGTTGTTAATCTTCTTTCCATTCATCACTGATGAGACAGAATCCCAAGCTACCTTGAGGTCCATGGGCGGCCCTTATGGAAGAACATTCCTGAGTACCACTGAGCCGAAGGCAGCTCTCCCTCTGGAGACCAAGTCCAATTTGTAATGATTGATAAAGGTATGAGGCTTAGCCCAAGAGGCTACTGCGCAAATATCATCCATGGAAGTCCTGGAATGGAAAGCTACAGAAGTTGCAATAGATCTAGTGGAGTGAGCTTTAACTTTTGGCATAGTTTCTTTTATGAGGGAATAAATGAAACATATGTAGTCCCTTAGCCATTTTGATAATGTAACCTTGGAAACAGAATTTCCCATTCTAGGCCCAGAAAAGGAAATGAAAAGCTGTTCAGACTTACGGATAGGCTTGGTCCTGTCTAGGTAGAATCTCAGTTGCCTGTGTACATCCAAGGAGTGCAGGCAGTACTCTCCTTTATTGGAAAAATTCAGAAAGAACACTGGTAGGCCAATGGTCTGGTTAATGGAAAATTCAGAAACAACTTTGGAAAGGAAGGATGGATTCATCCGAAGTGATACTCTGTCTTTATGGAAGACCAGATAGGGCCTCTTAATACACAATGCCTCTATCTCCGAGATCTGCCTGGCTGATGTGATGGCTAAGAACAAACATTTCCAGGACAAAAACTTTAGGTCACAGTTCGCTGCCGATTCAAAGGGCTTTTGAGTAAAGATTGAAGGAATAAAATCTGGTTCCATGGTTCCACAGCCTGTCTGACAGGAGGCCTGATACAAGAGGTTCCCTTGAGAAAGGCTTTGCACAGATGTAAAGAGATAAGAGGTGTGCCATCTATATCATTGTGGAAATTAGAAATTGCTGCCAGGTGTACTCGTACGGTAGAGGCAGAGGCTCCATTATCAAAAAACATAGCCAAGTATTGTAGAACCGCAGTCACTGGAGCCTAATACAGGTCTAATATGTTATCCTTGGACCAGATGGAGAACCTTTTCCATTTGTCTTGATATAGTCTTCTGGTGGATGGCTTATGAGAGGCCAGAGTGATGTCTTGAAAGAGGTGAGGTGAGATTAACCTGTCTGGCAACTAGCGGAAGTGAAGAAACCAAGCTGTCAGCTTGAGACTGGATAGATTCAGGTGGCTCAACCCTTGGGATGAGTAATCAAATCTGGAAGAGGGTCCAGAATCCACAGTGGGTATACTAGGTGAGGTCGAAGGAAGGGAAACCAGACTTGTCGATGCCAGAATGGAGCTATGATGTTCACCTTGCATTTCAACCAAAGAGCTTTCTTTAGAAATTGTGGAATCAGGGGAATGGGAGGATATGCGTAAAGAAGTCCCATGGGCCAATCATGGATAAGAGCATCCCTCGGGGACTCCCCCTCCGGGAGAAACAGGGCGAAACAGCTGCTGCACTTGTTGTTCGATGGGGAGGCGAAAAGATTGCAGCAAGGCTGGCCCCAGTGGCTGAAGATTTCTGTTACCACCTCGGGATTGAGGGATCACTCGTGAGGCAGGAGGATGCATCTGCTCAGTTTGTCCGCAATTACGCTGGAGCTCCCTGGGATATGCATTGCTATCAGAAAGCGGTTGAAAGTTGTCGCCCACTGCCAAATTCTCATGGCCTCTCGACACAGGGGGTAGGACTTGGTCCCTCCTTACTTGTCGATATACCAGACCACTGATGTCTGACTGAATAGCAATTGTCCCAGAAGAGAGAACCGAATGAAAAGCTTGCAATGCTAAGAGCACTGCTCTCAGTTCCAGAATGTTGATATGCAGATGGGCTTCTGAGGTGGACCATGCGTCTTGGACTGTCTTTCCCTGGAAATGACCCCCCCCACCCAATCAGGGAAGCATCCGTGGTCACAATGTCTCTGGGCTGAAGGGATTGAAATGGGCGACTCCAAACTTCTGTGTCTGGCCTCATCAACCAAAGGAGGTCCCGTTTGCAGGAGTTGGTTATTTGAATCTGGTAACTGAAGGGGTGATTGTTTGGGAACCACTGACAAAGAAGGAGCCATTGTAGGAGCTGCATGTGTAGCTTCACTAGGGGCACTATTGGAAATGAAGCTGCCATAGATCCTACGGCTTGAAAAACTTCTCTTGCTGAAACTTTTGTTTGACAGAGTATCACTCGGAGCTGAAGTCTCAGTCGCTGGAGCCTGTGATTTGGGAGTGACAAGAGACAGGACTGGGTATTGAACACTGCTCCAATGAATTCTATTTGCTGTGTAGGAGTACGGTTTGATTTCTACCAATGTATTGTTACTCCCAAAAATTCTGCCAGAGAGAGTGTATAATGCAGTGTTGTTACCAGAAGACGCTTGGTGGGGGCGGTGACGAGCCAGCCATCCAAATATGGAAACACCCGGAATCCTTGTAGTTTCAAGTGAGCTGTGACCACTGCCATGCACTTCGTGAACTCTTTGGGGGCTGAAAAGAGACCGAACGGCAGGGCACAAAATTGATAATGACTGGCCACTAGCTGGAAGTGAAACAGACTCCTGGAGTGCTTGTCCATTTTGATGTGGTAATACTCATCCCAGAAACCTAGCGAGCACATCCAATCGCCTTCCCTTAAAAAAGGGAGAATGGGCTGAACCGTGATCATCCGGAATTTGGTTTAGGTTACAGACTTGTTTAAGCTGCTGAGATCCAAAATGTGTCTCCAGTCTCCTGTCTTTTTTGGCACCAAAAAGAATCTTGAGTAGAATCCGGATCTGCATTGGTCTGGTGGGACTGGCTGGATGACTCTTTTTTGAGACAGCTTTATTATATCTCTAGCTGCTTCTTCCCTTTGACAGGGTGGAACTTCAGGAAGCTTTTTTGGAAGATTTGGTTGACAAGAAAGGGGAATGGTATAACCTCTGGTGATTACACTCTGCACCCAATGATTGGTGGTAATAGATTGCCAGGCAGCTTGGTGTAGAGAAAAATTACCCCCGACTGCTTCCAGGGGTAAGCAATCGGGCTGCTCCTCAGGAGCGCTGATGAGGTTGCCCAGAGAAGGAGTCCCTGGAGCCTTGGTTACGAGCACCCCTTCTGCCTCTGTAGGGACGTCTTCCGGAGTTGTCACCTCCTCTGCTCCTGGGGGTATGATCACCACGTGTGGCACGGAAAGGCCCTTGAGATTTTTTGTGCCACATTTTCCCACGCCTCTGATTCCTGGAGAAGGTACGTTGAGAATTGGAAAATCGTAGGCCTACGTCATACAGGGTCTTTCCGTCTTGCTCACACCTGGCTAGCATGTCCTTCACTTTGGAGCCAAAAAGTGATGCTTTGATGGGAGCATTCAAAAAGAAAGAATTGAAGGGGCCCGCGAGGTCACAAATGCGCATCCAGGCATGACGCCTAATGACAATGCTGAAACCAGTGGCTCTAACCACCCCTTCGATCCCATGTCAGAGCAACCTCATGGACGAGTTGGATACTGATTCCAGGGTTGCGAGCTGTGAGGCCACTTTGTCCCTAACCTCATCAGACAGCTGTCCTGTGAGTGTCCCAGACAGTCCGGAGAACAAGCCCCTCTGGAGTCTTGTAAAATGTGCCAAATAGTTCAGGGATCGTATAGCAAAGGTCCCTGATGCAAAAACTCGCTTCCCTAGTCTGTCCACTGCCCAGGACTCCTTGTTGGGTGGGTAGAAAGTGGGACTTTCCTCAGCCAAGTCCTTTTTTGTGGCCGCCACCACCACCACAGCATGGACGGTAACCCTCTGGACCAATGGGGGCTCTCCTCCGGAGGGGAGAGAATTGTGTCAGGTCTCTAAGGGATCACCTCAGAGGAATCAGGGTTCTTCCAAGCTCACTGCATGAAGAGCTGGACAAGCTCGTCGGCAGGCAGAGTCACCCAAGAGGTAGAAGGCCAGGCACGGAAAGCCTGCAGAAACATGGACTCCTCTGATGAAGGGTTGGAGGGCTTCCAGTCACATCTCTGTTTTAGCATTTCCAGGATGTCTCCGAAGGAGACATCATCAGGAGGTGGAGGTGACCATGGGGACCCTTCACCAATACTGTAATCCATGTCTTGCATTAAGGACTCCTCGGGTGAGTCCATGTGCTTCCTCTTACACGTCCTCTTCCAAGGGGGCTCGTCAGTGGGGAGTGTCTCTCAGGATGACTCAGAAGAGCAGGTACCCTGAACAGCGGTGTCCTGCGGCTTCCCTGCCTGGTGCCCTGGGGGGTGGTCTGTGGCAGCTGTAGCTCAGGGGACGAAAACTGGGGTTCCAACATCAAAGGAGTGCTTCCAGAAACAAGTGCCTCTCCATCGTGTGGAAAGCAGGTCTGCCCAAAGAGGGATGGCAGCCTGGAACCGAGAAAGACAACCTCGGAACCATGGTTACACCCCACTCCGATGAACCCACCCCCACAGATGGAGCCTCAAGCAGGATCGGTGCGGACGTGGCTATCGGCACCAAGGAGGGAACCGAGGACAAAGACGGATCCGTGCCCCAGGCCAAGGCGCCCGCCCTCCAATCACCAGATTGAGGAAGGACTAGTTCCACAGGAACTGAAGACCAAAGGGACAAGCCCGGAGCCTGAGTGAGGTCCACTATAGGCACCAAGGTGATGGGTTCTGAGAAGGACGCCAGAGCAGAAGGCTTCGGAACCGAAACGGTCGAAGGAGGAGTGTAAGGAGGAGTCCGTGGAGAAACCAACCCAAGTTCTGCAGGCAGATGGGTCTTCGAAAGTGTGGGTAATCCCCTGGCTGCCAACAGCTGGTCCACAAGGCGCACCACATTGTGTTCTGACAGGCTCCTGGTGGATCTCATGGATACTCCATACGGGGAGTTAGGTCGGTCAATGAACGGGCTATACATCTGGCCCAGAAACGGATCTATGGAAAGGGAGTATCGGGTCTGTGGTCCAAGGTCTACCGGCACCGAAGTCTCAAGTTTTAAGACTGGGAGTAATGGGGTCAAATCCAACTTGGTCGGAAAAATGCTTGGTGCTGAAATGGCACTTGGAGCCAAAATGGTCGGTTCCAGAATCGTAACTGACGAAGGTATCAAAGGTGTGCCCTGAGCTGTAGTGGCCACAAGCCACAGGTGCCGAAGTCGTAGTAGGCGTAGTAAGGTTTATTATTGGTGCTGGAGGCAGGACCAGTGCCGGTATCATAGGTTTCGAGATGCTCGGAGCTGACAAGGGCGGAGCTGTAGAGGCAGATTTATGCTCCGAGGACAACTGTGGGAACTTTGATTTCACAGGCTTAACCTGATCACCCGATGGTGAGGAGGGAACAGAGTGGGACCTCTTTTTGTCTTTTGTAGGAGGGGTTGAGACCTCCATCGCTAAAACAGCCTCTGAAAAGGGAAACTTAAGTAACCCTTTCAGTATCAGTTTATTTTTGTGCTCATTAAGAGTGCGTTGACTGAAACTCTGCCACATGTCACAAGGAGGTTGCACCGAAAGGTGGGGCACCCCCAAACAGTACACACAATCATCGTGGGAGTCACTATTAGGTAACTTGCAATTACATGAAGTGCAATGCTTAAAACCTGAAGTACCTTTCTTATCCCACATCTTGATAGAGAGACACTACAGGCAAACAGTATATCCAGTCAGAGCTAATAAGTCAAACACAGTTCAAAAAAGCCACACAGTTGTACAAGTAAAACAGAAACACCTTACTGAAACCAACACTAACAGGTTAGGAAAGAAAGGAAAGAAAGGAAAATACCAACTATGGTATTGAAGGAATACCACAAGGGTAGGGGAGGAAAGGCCCTATTAATAATGGTATTTGAAAGTTTACCAACGGCAACAATGGTTAGAGCAGAGAAAAAAAATTAAGGTCTGACAGAAGAAAGCACACTAGAAATACTAATCGCTCAATAAAAAAAGGAGATATCAAAAATTTTTCATACAAAATATTAAATAAAGTTCTACTTAGCTGAGAGCTCGGCTGAAACGCGGCTTTACAGCTACGTGGCAAAAGAGATCTGAGGTAACAGGGAGAAGGGCATTCTGGGTAGAAGCTTAGTTTAAGAGTTTTTGGCTGGTGCGAGCTTAGTAAAAAGGCATACTTAGTTCTGAGGGCTCAGAACTGAACCCATCAGTGATGAATGGAAAGAAGACTAACAATATCAGATAGGTAGTTTTCCTTGGAATGCTTCCTAACTGTTTCTGGGGTTAGAGAGTTGATTTGATTTCAAAGAAGACAGCTTTATAGATGGACCTTACTCGGGAAGACCAGACATTAGGGGGTGATCTCCCATATTTGTGAGTATGAGTATGAGTATGAGATCCAGTATTCTGGAGCCTCTGATGGAAGCATTCACTACTTGTCCAAGGGTGTTTGTATTTATGAAATCAGGGAATCTCTGTGCCTGTAGATTTGAGGTAATGCAGTACTCACAGTCTACAGTGGGGTGATTAAAGTCATGTTAGGTTGGATGGCAAGTGTCTCCAGAACGTCCAAATATGCATTTTGCCATTCTCAGGACATGGAGGGTAACATACAGCTGGCAAGTATATGGTATGGGATTTTGTCTACAGTGATTTGCATGTGGAGGAACTCTAGTACTTCATCCTGTTTGAAAAACCTAGGAGTATGCTTGTTACTGATATATTGAGACACCTCCACCTTTAGTCATTGCCTGTGCATCTACTAGTCTAAAAGTGTGAAAGGCACCAAAACCTTGCACTACCAGGGTATTTACTGCTGTTTTAAACCATGTTGCAGTAACTGCACATTTCTCTACATGCTGGAGTGTAAGGGGGGGCTTGTACAGAGCACATTTTTATTTAGGCTCTTGGCACTGAGCAACAACACCATTAGACTCAGTTAAGATGATTGCTATATTGGTAGGTTTGTCAACTTGGCATCGAATAAAAAAGCACTATTGGGGTGGATACATTTTAGCTAGTATTCAAAAGCCTAGAGGGCAGAGGTGCAGACCATCCTTGGTGAAGCAATGTGGTCTGTTAACCATGTCATCCCAAGTTGGCAAATATTGGATCCCCCTTAGAATGACACCAAAAAGACAGCCAATAGTTAAAACAATCACGTTTTGCTCATATTGTGGCATCATCCTCAATGATGGTAATAAACTGCACAAAGCTAGGACCAATTCACCCTGAGGCACATATTCTGAGAGCTCCACAATTTTGTTTTATTCATATAGCCCAGTAAGGTATGTCTCGGGTCCTTTACACCTACATGGAGTATAATGGAATCATACTGGTATGTGTGGTGTAATGACCTGACTGCAACAATGATTTGGCGGATCCTGGTTCCAGATAAGCAACTGTTGTCTTCTCCTTGCTCAGCCTGGTTAGAGGTGCATCACTATGTCTTACAATGGAGCCCCTAAGACAAGAGTCCTGGAAAGTGCGTTTGCTTGCCTCAGGGGCTTATTGTCTGGGACTCCGTTGAGTTTTATGATCTCTTTATGTTCCTTTTTTTTTAAGCTTGTGAGGTTACTGTGGAAGAGTAATAAAGGAGAAAGGGCAAGCTTTCCAGATGATGGGGCACGTATGGTTCTTTCTTATAATTTTGACTTCATTCAGTATGTAGCTGCCAGTATGTCTGCACAGTGCCAGATAGTATCCCTATACAAGTGTTACTGCCTAGCTTTAGGTTTCTCTTTTAGTTACTGCAACTGCATTCAGTTGTTGTTATCTTACATAAATATGCATTTCAAGAACATAACAACTGACCCTTGCAGTGATGCTTTTCATATGACTAACTAGACATACAGCATCTTAACTGAGGTTAGTTGTCTTATAAGAGAAATACAAAGCATAACACTCATAGCAATGGTCACAGGAACTGTATATTCTGACACGGTTGCAGTGTGAACTAGGTCTAGATGCAATAATAGTCTTACAGATGGATGATACCCAGTACCCAACACAGAGGCTGTGCCTTTCTATGCAGAGCACTATACTTTTGCCCACATGAAAGCTGGGGATTGGCTTAAAGGTTAAGGTGTTTACCTTACACTTGTGCAAAAGTCACAGATTAAACTCCAATGCCAAAAAATGCATTATAGTGTCTTTTGGGAAAACTGCCCCTCCTCTCCTGTGGCCTCTGATGCTCACTCACCAGAAGGGAGCACACTGTTCTCTCAAGTAGCACTGCCAGGGGAATGCAGTATGACACCCCCAGGGAGCTGGCAGAGGTGACACTGGAGTTGACTGACCAGCAACTGGAAGGTGGCATCAGCTGCCTAGAAAGGGTCCTCCTCTAGCTTAAAGAGTCATAAAACTGTCTTTCCTTGCCTTCTCCACCACAGGCAGGACCCATTGGGAATGACGGTGAAGGTGTTGATTGATCTTTTTCTTGTTATTGCACAGGTAGTGCAGGACAGAAAGACATAACCACCCTATTCCCCATCCTGGTATTTCCATTTCTTGTATGCCCCCTCCTCCCCTGTCTGTTTTCCAGTCCTCCCAGACACCACTGTCCTCTCTGTGTGTCCATAATTTCGTCCCTCCCACACCACGGTATATCAGCATCTCCCCTGTCTTTGTCTCAGTCATATCATTCATTCGTTCATTCATTCACTTATTTATTTATTTTATACTTGTTTACTGGGAAAGTCCGACTGGGAGCGAGCAATGGCCCGGGGAGAAAAGCTCCAGCAACAGAAATACTAACAGTGTAAGAGTAACAATACACAAGGAATTCCAGTAGCCTAAAATCAGTGTAAAGGTTACAATAGACAAGAAGTTCAAGTAGCAATACAATACACAAGAAGTTACAGTGGCAATTCAATCAACAGTAGAACAATGGTGAGCAAAACAGTTCTTTAACATGTGTCACACAAGGATAAATATTTAAGTAATGAGGACGAACAAGTTACATAAGAAAGGAATGTGTAGATTTGAGAAAAATAGTACTCAGTGAACAAGAAATGGTTAGTATACTGAGGTTAGAGTTATCCAGGAGAGTTGCAAGAACAGAGCCAGATGTTTACTATATGAGTAGATAGAAGCTTTTTAAACTGCACTGTGGAGCAGTTTGAGGTGATAGCGGTTGGAAGATTATTCCATATTTTAGGAATGACATTTGAGAAGAGAGATTCCCCAGCTAAGTTTTTAGCTTTGGTGGTTTGTAAAAGGAGTTTATTATTAGAATGGAAGGTTCTAGAAGTGGTGAATGGTTGTATAAGGTTTAGGAGAGCAGGGATTTTATCAGGTTGGTGCAACATTTTGTGGGCAAAGGTTAGTTGTTTATAGTGTAACAGCTGTGGAAGTTCTAACCATTTTACTTGTTTAAGAGCAATAAAGTGATGTGACCTGTATGTGGCTTCAGTTGCACATTTGGCAATTGTTTTATAAGAGGATTCTAGCTTGGTAAGATCAGTTTTACAGAGGTTAGTTAGTATTGGGGAGGCATATAGAAGTGTTGACAGGAGGTATGTATGGGCGATGGTAACTTTAGTGGTTCTAGTTAAAAATTGTTTGTTTCTGTAAAGCAGACCTAGTTTCTTGTGGACTTTCATAATAGTTTGAACAATATGAATATCAAATCTCAGATTATTGTCAATTTCTATACCTAACAGTCTGGTGTGTGTTATTGGGGTGATAATGGTTTTATTTATGGACTCAATATAAAAGGTAAGGTGAGAAGAGGGAAATCTTGAGGGATAGAAGAGAAGGAGTTTAATTTTATTAGGGTTTAGAATAAGTTGGGAATTGATGAGCCATGTTTCAACAGATAGAAATGAATCCTGGATTATGGTGTGAAGATCTTGTAGGGAGGTGGCTGTGCATATTAGAGTTGAATTGTCTGCATATTGTATCACAGAGGCATGAGGAGTGGAGGTGTGGAGTTGATTGGTAAATAAAGAGAAAAGTAAAGGTCCAAGGATGGAGCCTAGAGGGATCCCTAAGGCAACTGGGAGAAGAGGGGAGATGTGTTGTCACAGTATGGCTTGCTGACGTCCTGACAAGTAGCTTTGAAACCAGGTGATAGAGGAGCTAGACAGGTTTAAGGGGGAAAGCACATTTATGGGTTTTGTATGATTTACCATATCAAAGGCTTTGGACAAGTCTAAAAATATGGTAGATACAAACTGTCCTTGATTTCTGTAGTGGTTCACTATATTAGTAAAGGACATTAGGACTGTGGTGGTGCTGTGGTACAGGCAAAAACCATGTTGTGTGTTTGAAAGTAGTTTATGAGTGTGAAGTTAGTCCATGAGCTGGGTATAAATGACTCTCTCTAAGATTTTTGATAAGGGAGGTAAGACAGCAATGTGATGATAATTAGTAAGTTCTGTGGAATTCCCTTCTTTGTGTAAAGGTATAATATGGGATATCTTCAGGTAGTAGGTACTATGCCTCAGATATAGATCTGTTAATGATTACAGCTACTGGGTATGCTATACCTTCAGCAGCAAAAAAAAGTCAGCTGGGAGGCAGTCTGCAGCCGGGGTGGTTGGTTTTAGTTTTCACAGTAGTTTTTTTTGTGGCATCTACTGACACTGGTTGTAATGTAAATTGCTTGGTGCTGTTTTGGAAGGAGTTGCAATTATGGAGTGCTCGAGAGGCAGAGTTGTTGGAGTTGTTTTGAGAGTTAGCCAGGACTAGGATAGTTTCTGTAAAGTATTTATTCACTTGGGTTGCTATATTATCAGAGTTCATAGGTTCATAGGTTGGTACTACGCTATCGGCCCTAAGGCCTATGCAAGCCTAGCCATAACAATTCCCTGGAAATTTTTTCCCACAATATTTACTTCTCTGGGCCCCTGTCTAGCAGGGCCACTGACATGATCCCTGGGGTTAATTTCCTATCTCCCATCCAATCATCAAGGTTTCTATTGAAGAGGGCCAATGAGGTGCTCTGCTTGATATGTACGGGCAGTCTATTCCAGAGTATGGGGAGTCTCTGGGTCAGGAACCTATCCCTCCAGCATGTTTTGTTCATTGTGATGATAAGGTTTAGATCCCTGGAGCGTGTGGCTCTGAGGGATTGGGATTTCTTTAAGTGAAGCATGTCCAACAGCTCAGGGTTTGACATGGCCTTGTATGTTAAGCAGAGATCGCCTCTGAGTAGACGATATGCCACAGAGTATAGCTGGAGTTTTTTTAGACGGTCAGCATATGGCATCTGCTTTAGGCCTGTGATTCTTTTAGTGAGGTATTTCTGTGGCCTTTCCAGCTGTTGCAGATGTCTTGAGAGGTACATACCAAATGGGGCATTATACTCTATAATGGGTCTAATGAGGGATGAGTACAGTGGGACAATGACCTCCTTTTTTCTGGATGAAAAGCCCTTAGTGATGAGGTGTGCCACGTAGAAGGATTTCCTGACTCTTGTGGCGATGTGGTTATCGAAAGTGAGACCACTGTCCACTTGTGTCCCTAAGTCTCTCATCACAATTTCGATGTTTAGTGTCCTGCCACCTATGTGGTAGTTCATGGGTACATGTTTTTTTCCAAAGGGGATGACTATACATTTCCTGGCATTAAGCTTGAGCCCATGGCTCTGGCACAAGGCATCGGTTTCTGTAAGGCTCTTTTGTAGAATATCCACATCATTTGGGGATTCAATAATGGCTCCCAGTTTGCAGTCATCTGCAAACTTTGTTAGCCAGAGTCCCTTACTGTTGACCTGTGCTTCAGAGAAGTAGATGCCAAACAAGAGTGGTCCCAGGACTGAACCCTGAGGTACTCCACTTGTCACTTGTCTGGAGCTGGATTTGGAGTCAGCTACTTTTACAGTCTGGGTTCTGTCAGTAAGCCAGTTGGCAACCCATTGAGTGATGTAGGGATTTATGCCCAGCTTAGTAAGTTTATCTATGATTCCAGAGTGGGAGATGGTGTCGAAGGCCTTGGCGAGGTCCAGATAGGCTGTGTGGACCTCCTTACTCTCGTCCACAGCTCTGGAGACCGATTCAAAGAAGTCAATCAGATTCAGGAGACAAGATCGGCCCTTCACAAACCCAAACTGGGTGGGGTCCAGTGTCTGGAGGCTGCCAATGTCTTTGTTTATAAGTTCCATGATAATGCGTTCCATGCCCTTATAGATCAGGCTTGCCAGACTGATGGGACGGTAGTTCCCGGGATTCAAGGTGGATCCTCCCTTGTGGAGCGGGATAACTGTAGCTGTGCGCCACTCAGTGGGCACGAAGCCTGAGGTGAGGCTATGATTAAACATGACACTTAGGTGGGGTGCCAGTTCATTTTGTAGTTCATGTAGTACACAGCCTGGGATGTCATCTGGTCCCATGGATGCTGTATTCTTAGTTTTGGAGAGTGCTGTTTCTACCTGTGTGGCTGTGATTTTCGGAATTTGGCAATCTTTTGGTATTGAGATCGGCCCTTTAGGGGGTGAGAGGGAAGTGAAGTTGGCACTAAATCTATCTGCCAGGATATTGGCAATATCCTTGGGATCAGTATATTTAATGCCATTCTGTTGTAGCTCAGAGCAGATCTGAGCATTGCCATTTAGATTCTTGACATAACTATAGAATGCCTTGTGGTTGTCTTTGGAATCGTTGGCAATTTTATTTTTGTAACTAGCTTTTGAGGATTTTATGAGGAATCTCAGCTTCTTACTGAGGCTGGTGAGGGAGTTTTTTGCATCCTGGGATTTTCCTCTTTTCTGCAACAGTTTCTTCCTTCTGTTGTATAGTTTGTTTATAGTTGCTGTTTGAGGTTGGAGTGGGCGTAGTCACATTACCCGGTAGCAGTATATTATTTACTGCTGTCCAGAACTTTTGAAGGTTAGTCTGGTGTTTTGTCTGAATATTATGGTAGTAGTTGATTTTGTCTTGTTTTACAAGTTTTTTAGCTTTGTTTTATAGTTCTGCATACATTTGTTTTGTAATTTGAGTTTTGTTTTTGTGATATAGTTCCCAGGCTTTGTCTCTGTATTTGAATAAGGATCTACATTCTTTACTTAGCCAGGGTGCATAGTTGGTTTTGACTCTAATGTTTCTGGGGCTAGCACAGCTGTTCAATACATCTAAAAATGTAGTATTAAAGTAGTCTACAGCGTCTCAAAGAGGAAGCTGTTTGAGAGTATCCCAGTTACAGCTTTTTAAGAGTACCAATGAATCTTTGGGGGTTAAAGTCTTTTTTAGTTTCTGATTGTGCAGTAGATGGTATCGTTACTTTGGAACGTACGGGTGTGTAAAAGGAAAGTAGGGAGGTGGTCACTTTGTTTATGTACCCTACTTTTAAATCTAACCTTCTTACTATTCCCTTCTCTTTGCTTTACATATTTTCCCATTTTTCCTTACTCGTGAAATGAAAAGAAAACAGGTGCCTGTCCCTAAAAATAGGGATTAAGCAGTGCACATGGACAAATACAGGCACATATATGCTACCTCCTAGTGTGTTTTCTTCACTTTAGTCCTAGTCAATGTTGTGAGATTCTTTCTTTCTTCATGGGTCCTGTCATTTTTTAGTGATGATTTTCTAATTAGCAGTAGTATGGGCCATGAAATTCCACCTAGTAATTTGATAATTAACTTTTGGCCACATCACTGTAATAGCTATTGCCAGAGAAGATGTACCACAACTGCATTAGGCATAGTTCTGAATGCCAAGGATAAAATTTAATACAAATGTTGCTATATTTGTAATTTAAATGAATGTATTACTAAATCTGCAAATGGACGGTGACCAGACAAGATTAAAACTTTGTATTACATTGTTCTGTAGTCAGTGGAAGGGTTTGGAGCTGAGGATGCCTGGGTTATCGTTAATAAAACTTTGTACTGACTTTTGTTTGTTTACATGTTGATTATTCCATTGTTTCTTCTATTTGTTTTGGATTACATTTTGTTTACTACCTTCACTTAAAAGCTTTTACCCCAAATATTCAGCAGCCATTAGTCCTACAGCAGGCCAGCATAAACTGGAAACCAAATGTGCTACCATGCTCCTTCCCACAACAGTACATATAGATAGTGCAGGTCTTGGCGGGTAATCTGATGGTCGTAGAACTTTATTTGTGATGGTGTTTGGGCAGGAATTTACTACCATTAAGAAGGATGAAGTCTGAACTATGTGAGTGGCTAAAAAGAACTGATGTGCTCTTTGGATGTGTTTGCTTACACAACCAGCATACTTTGTCACTGTGTATATCCGTATGGGCACCTAGCTGTCCAACAGTGTGTTTTTTTCACAGAAAAAAGGGATAAATTCTGATTGGCAGAGGAGATGTTGCCAACCAGGTGCCCACCAAGGAAGGTCATAAATGTCTGACAAGAATTTACTTATCAAAAACAGAAAATTACTGCAGCTTCCAGCCTTACAATGCCGTAGACTGCTTAACTGCAGTCTTCACCTTAAACTACTGCATTCTTTCTCTGACCCTTACTTATCTCAAAACCTTCACAGAGAACTTTAGTAGATCCTTTTTATCTACTCCATTATCATAACTCTTGTTTCCTCCCACACACTAGATTGTGCAGGCAAAGCCCTCACCATCCTAAGTCACAGGCTCTGGACTTCAATACCTAAGGTCTTCAGGTCATTATCCTCATTATACTCCATATGTTTTGAAATATTTATCACTGGGCCTCTGCCGAAAATCTTTTTTTTTCTACCCAGTTGGACTTCCATGGTTAACAAAAGCAATAAATAAATATGTATCCCCTTTTATGAAAATAATTCCTGCTTTACACTTCACAATGCTCTTGTTGTACTTTAGTCACTTAAATACAGACTGCTTTCCTTAACTGATCCTCAAACCTCTGAATAAATGACAGTTGTTGCATGTTACTCATATGAAACTGTTACTATGGCATTTTATGATCTTGCAGAACTAATATATACGTAGATTACTTTTTTAATACCAAGAAGAAAATTATTATACTCTACAAAAAGTCTACAAATCTGACTAAATCTACCTTTCTACATTGCGAAAGGTGAACATGTTTGTGTACAATGGTTCTTCTCTTTGTATTTCTGGTGTTTCATTTTTGTAGTGTACTTTATGCTGAAGTTTCTTTTTCTTTATTTCTTTGTTACTTTTTTCCCTAATTTTTATTTATCATAAACAAACCATAACTGAAATGGGTCCTCTGGCCTACTATGCCTATCTAAATTAAAAAAAAAAAAAAAAAAGCAACAGTTGAAGCAATGCCTTTATACACTTCTGGTCTTGACGTGCACATACAGCACATTCAGCAAGCTTTGCAAACAAGTCGAATGATAATCTACAAGAAAATAATACTGCATTTCTCTTAGGCCATTAATACTTAAAGTACTGACTGTGCTCTGTTCTTAATCATGCCCACAGTACTAGTTATAGGTTCATAGGTGTGTACTGGGCTGGGCTAATGGTCCTGGAGCCTTTACAAGCCTAGTCCATAGGATTACACTGACATCATGCCACCCGACCTTAGTTCCCAGTACCTATGTCGAGTAAAGCCACTGAAGTGATCCCTGTGGTGAATTTTCTATTTCTCATCCACTCATCAAGATTGTCCAATTATGGGTATTCTGTTTCACTATAACTGAACTGTGGTACTGAATTTGAGGTATTCAGCACCGTAGATAAGCACACTTATAAACATGAGAAAATGACTTTACCTAACAAGAAATACAAAAAACATTTTTTCTTCAGCTAAAAAGATTTTCTGACAATCAATTTTCCATTTTTAGTCTTTGGTCTAGGCAACTGCTGATCAACCTGTCATCAGTCAGGAATGTGACACCTAATTAAATGATGTCCACCAGGCATTTATGAGTTAATGGGGACTAGAAAAAAGGTGAAATATGAGCCATGACTCTCATGGTTATGTGGGGCTGGCCAGGTTGGTCTTTTGTAGACATAGTCTTGGGGCTCATAGATTGCTGCTAGCAACTGAAACAGACACTGGGCTTATAATGTTTGGCAAGTGTGACATCCCTACTCTGGGCCAGTAAGCAAGGAGCCTGAATCCTAAGCACTATCATTGGAGAGGAACATTCACTTGGAACAAAAACAGATACACACAGTATTTCCAGAAGTACCTCTCTGCATCAAGCACAATTTCCCCTAAAAGCACACAGGGAACATACTCAGTCCGGGGTCCGGCTTTCTCTGTCTCTGTCTCTCTCTCTCTCCAGGTCCCCAGTAAGTCTCCCCACTGGCACAGCTACAGAGCTGAGTCCTCAGCCGAGTGTCCAAACCAAGCCCTCCACCACTCTCTCTAAGAAACAACTGCTTTGTGTCCCTGCTTCAAACATCTGACGAATACACTCTTGGAGATTTGATTTGCAGACACACAAACCTGGGAAAGGCTGCCACAGATTTACTAGTGATGCCCCCTTCTACCCAGACTATAAGGTAGTTACTGACACCAGACATTCAAAAGCCAGCTACTCTAAGGCTCTCACAAGGGTACCCAATTAAACTTAGTGAAATTAATATTAATACAAATGGTAGTGCTTTGATCAATGCAGTAAGGCTTTCAGGAGTGGCTACAGAGTCCCCAAATACATATAAGTACTCTCAAATCTTAAAATATTCTCTAAACAACCAGCTACAATAATAAAACAACATGAAAATACTAAATATATATTTACAATAAACACCAGAGTTTCTATCACAATAAATATTAAAATAACATAGATGAACAGATTAAATCTCACTATATTTTCCTGACTGATCTAAAGAATTACTGTTCTCTGATCACTTATTAGAGCAAGGCGAGATGAAGTAGGTGTCAGGTCCTTCTTTGTCAGGTTCCAGAAACAGAGTGCTCATCTGGTATTAAAACATTATTTTTGTCCTATATTACAGAATGACATCACATTCATCTGGTCATCTGACATCTGCTTTCCATGCTACTCCCATTGCTAGAAACTGAAGCAGAATTTAGCACATATGTGTTACTATACAGACAAATAGAGCTTTGCTGAGATGTGTTACAGCATCTAGAAGCTATAAAACCATAAAGCACTTCCATTCTTCCTACAGAGCTAATAAACCATTCTTGGGCACAGACATTTAGTCTCTGGCTGCAATCTGAAATGTAAGTTACAATCTTTATGGCCCAAACCAGGTACTTTCATTTCAGGATATTTTTCTAAAGGTTAGCTGAGGCTGAGCTTAACCTCTTCTCTTCTAGTATCCTCTGTTAAAACATATACATGTAATCAGTTACAATACAGTCAGGACCCATTGCTGGTACATTTTTAACATAAGCAGCTTTATAAATAAATTTTTCAACACATGCATCTGTACAAATCAGTTTGATATACAAAAGACATATAGTTCGTTACAAAATTCCTGCTAGCTGTGCTGGCATATGTTACACATCACATGTTAAACATCCAATGCCCTATTTCTCCTGGCATAGCAGGCAACACCTCACATTGTCAAATCACTCCACCCTTTGAAGACTCAAGTTAGTTTTTCAAGTGACCCTTCAGAAACATTGCTTGAGAGAAATGAGCCTGTCTGGGAATTCATTAACCCATACCCTGTCTTGAGTACCCATATACATTGGCATTGCTGACCCCACTACAGTGCTGCACTGTCATGTCATATGCCTGCAAACCTAGACTACACCTTAGTGACTTGGCATTTTGCTGGCTGGCTCGATGTAGTCTGAGATCCCCCTCAGATTCATCCTGCTTCCTACTGCAAACACTTAGCACAAGGGCCTCCCATGGTAAGGCTTCATCATGTTAACATGGTACAATTTCTGCCCTTACCTCCTGTTAGCAGTTCTACAATGTAGTTAAAATCACTGACCTTCCTTACCACTTTGAAGGGTCCCTCACAAGCTGCCTGCAGCTTATTGTGTCTAACAGGAATGAGAACCATAACCTGCTGTCCCACAGCATACTCTCAAGCTCAAGCATTCCTGTCAAACCAGACCTTTTTCTGCTGTTGGGCTCCTGCCAGGTTCTCCTGGGCCAAACCTATGAGCTCCATAAGCCTTGTCCTGAGGAATAGGACATATGCCACAACAAACTCCTTGTGGGATCCACACTCACTCCTCCCACTTATCACAAATCAAATCTAAAGGCCCCCCCTCACCCTATGTCCATACAACACCTCAAGGGGTGAAAAATCTGTGGATTCCTGGGGTACCTCTCTGTATGCAAACAGCAGATGGGGCAAGTATTTGTCCCACTTTCTCTTAAGCTGGTCTACAAATGGTCGTAGCATGTGTCTTTAGTGTAGAGTTTAACATCTCCGCAAGACAATTAGTCTGGAAAGTGGTAAGGGGTGTTTTTTAGGTGCTTCACCCCACAGTGTTCCCACAGACAAGCCTGCAGGTTTGACGTGAAATTGGCACCTCTGTTAGTCAGTATTTCTCTCGGGCAACTTACCCTGCTGAAAATCTGTAATAAAACATTTGCCACCTTCTCTGCCTCGATGAAAGAAAGCCACCGCCTCAGGGTATCTAGTAGCATAATCTACTACCACCAGGTTATACCTCTTCCCTGTGAAGCTTGGGGTACTCAGAGGCCCCACAATATCCATAGCTACCCTCTGAAACAGCTCCTCAATCACAGGCAAAGGCATCAAAGGAGCTTTGACCTTGTCCCCTACTTGCCTATCTTTTGGCAATGCTCACAGGTCCTGCAGTATCCTGTTACATCCCTTGCAATCCCAGGCTAATAAAAGCTCTACATAATGTGTCTCTTGGTATGCTTTATGCCCATATGACCTGCAAAAGGAATGTCATAGGCTATGTCCAGAAGTAAAATTAAAACTTCGGCCAAGACCACAAGGTAATAAAACAATAGCACAAGTAACAACAAGCAAAGCTTTTGGGCACTGTGGAAGGGCTGAGACCGAAAGCTTTGCTTGTTGTTACTTATGCTGTTGTTTTACTAAATTGTGGTCTGAAGTTTGTGGTCGAAGTTTTAATTTTACTTGGATTGATCTTGTGATTACTTTAGACCAAATTTACCATGGTTTGTTTCCTTTTTACTTGGACTATGTCTGGAAGTGCCAGATGGTAGGCTCTAGGCACTACCAACTGTTGTATTACCTCACCCTCTAGCCCTCAGTTAGGGGGTCCATCCTCTATACAGCAACCATTTGTTCCAGTATACAGACTCCCCTTTTCCTTGAGAATCAGGTGCCTCCCTAGCTACCTCCCTCAAGCTTTTAACGTAGGGTCCGAGAGCTGAGGCTGTCTCAACTCTGTCTTTGTGACCCTTCTCAGCTCCCTCTCCAAAGAAAGTCTGGTATCCTCTGATAGCAGTGCCTCACTGTCAGCATGGGTACTACCACTCACCTCTGCCCTTGCAGTCACTCTGTTCAAGGGAACATCAGTACCTACCAGCAGCTGTGACTCATCTTCAGGCTTACTGCTACAGGGCATCTCCCTCCCTGAAATAGCCACCTCACCAGCCTTGAGTTCAGATGTGGGGTCTGTCTGGGTCCCCCAGGCTACCAGACCTACATGCCTGTCTTCAAGCCTGACTGTGTGTAACTGCATGCACACAAGGTACTGCATTAACAAAATCATTCGCTATCAAGACATCTGCAGGGATATCTTCAAACACACCTACTTGCTTGCTTCCTTTTCCACCCTCCCAGTCAAGGCGAACCCTGGCCAAAGGCAATTGGAATGGGGTCCCTCCTAAAGCTCTGACTGGAGTGGACTGCCCAAGCAAGTGCTGCTCCTCTTTAACCACTGTAGGCTTTACAATGGTTATGTCAGAGGCTGTGTCTCTCTTAGAAGAAGCCTGTTTTCCATCCAGTAAGATTGGATATAAACTCTTGTAATAGTTTGGTACCCCTGTTGTCTCCAGACAACTTAACCCAGCATACTGTTATTCCCACTTGCTGGCTCCCCCGACTTTTGTCACCCACCTTGCTTCCATGGACATCTACATGATACATGGCCCGACTGGTTACATTTAAAACACTTAACTCTTGACCCTGACTGTGTATTTGAGCTAGTGGATTCCCCAGTGATTGGTGGACTCTATTGGGGTGCTTTACACTGCCCACCATGGCTTCCCTTATATCCATGTGCAGCACTGGGTATCCCCTTCCTGTGCAGTGATGCCCTGCTTGTTAAGTAGAACTCATCTGCAGAGTTGCATTCCCAGTCTGCCAACCAGATTCTCATGTTCTCAGGCAAAGTGCTAAGGACTTGTTCCCTCACCAAACGGTCTGCCAGCCCTTTAAAATTGGTGACCTGTCACCCTCTCACCCACCTATGAAAATAAGTGATGAATTCCGCAATATAATCACACACACTTAGATCTGCCTTGCGTCTATGCTCACAAAACTTGTTTCTGTAAGATTTAGGTGTTAACTTAGACCATTCTAGTAAACAATGTTTGACTTTGTCATAATTTAAACAATCAATATCAGACAATTTACAAACAGCAGTTACAGCTTTACCATGGAGTAAGGGGGTCAGGAACCATACCCAGAGCACTTAGTCAACATTACACTATTTACATTCTCTTTGTAATACATGAATAAAACTATCAGCATTATCACCCTCTGTAAATTGTGGAAGGAAGTTACTGACCTTTCTTGCTTATGGGCTTTGGTTATTTCCTTCCCCATTGCCATCACGACCCTCAAAAAGAGTCAGCATCTCCCTCTCATGTTAATGTTGCTTTTAATTTTCTTTGGTCTCCAAATGCTGCAGTCTCTCATTTACTTTCCAAATGCCACAGTGTATCTGCTGATTCTAATTCCAAATATTTGGCCTCCAGTTCAAGTCTCTAACTCCAGATGGATTTTTAAGTCCTCTGAGGAAAAAGTGCCCAGTTTCTGAGGGCTGCAAATTCCCATCACCACACTGGTTATCCTCCTGGTTGCTGGTATGAGCTGTGACTAGGGTGAAATCATTTCCTCTTTCGTCAGGTTGGCATGCACCAGTCCTTTGGTTTCACACACCTTGGCCAAATGGTTCTTTGTCAGCTTACCATAATCCTTTGTGACATATTTGCCTGCTTTCGCTGACTAAACTAAACTAACAAAAAAATAAATAAAACTGTTTTGATAATGAAACTCTGAATGTTTACCTTGTGGCTGCTGATAATACGGACACCTTCAGTGACAACAGCCTACAGACTACAAAAATTCAATTAATATCCATACCACTGCTCACCAATATGTGACATCCCCACTCTGGGCAAGTAATCAAGGAGCCTGAATCCTCTCACGACTGCACTGGAAAGGGATGTTCACTTGGAACAAAAACAGACACAAAGTATTTCCAGATGCAGCTCTCTGCAACAAACACAATTTCTCTTAAGAGCACACAGGGAACACACTCAATCCGTGGTATAGGTTTCTCTCACTCTCCAGGTCCCCAATAAAACTCCCCACTGGTACACCTATAGAGTTGAGTCCTCAGCCGAGTGTTCAAACCAAGTCCTCCATCACTCTCTGTGTGAAACCAGTGCTCCGTGTCCCTTCTCCAAGCAGCTGACACACACATTCTTGGAGATTTGATTTGCGCATGCACACACACCTGGGAAAGGCTGGCACAGGTTTACTAGCTATGCCCCCCTTCTGCGGAAACTATAAGGTAGTTACTGCCACCATTTACTCAAAAGCCAGCTACTCTAAGACTCTTACAAGGGTACCCAATTACACTGAGTGAAATTAATATTAATACAAATGGTAGTGTTTTGACCAATGCAGTAAGGCTTTCAGGTGTGGCCACAGAGTCACCAAATAGATATAAGTACTCTCAAAGGTTAAAATATTCCCTAAAGGACCAGCTACAGTGAAAAGTTTAAATATATTTAATAATAAATAATAAAAGAACATAAACATACTGAAAAAGTAGTTATGTACTCACCATAATGTTCCATGTTTGTTGTCCAACTCACTCTTCATTCTTTTTGTTTGGGTTCGGAGTCGATCCTCGGCTCCGGCTCAGCTGAATACACTAGCTCTAAGTCGTTTACTTGGCTCGTGGCTGAATAGGTATCCCATCATGCAGTGGTGTAATTTCCAGATCTTGTTTGCTGCTAATCATAAAAATGTGTCTACATTTGTCATGTAACATTAGGTATAGAAATAACAAGTAAATTCAGAGGAGCTCTTACACTAGGAAGAAAGCTCTTTCATCTAAGACCTCTAGGAGCCCTTGGCTGGGGGAAGATGGGAGGGTCGTAACAATGAAGGGTGAGCTGGACAACAAACGTGGAACATTATGGTGAGAACATAACTTTTTATGTTATGTTGTCCTATCTTGCCTTCATTCTTACTGTTTGGGGCAGCATTCCCTAGCACCATTTTCCTGGGTGGCTCACAGGAGTATACTTTTGAGCACAGTGGAACCAAAGGAAGCCCTGTCTCTGGAGGCCAAATCAACTTTATAATGAGTAATAAAAGTATAGGTCTTGCTCATGTAGCAACGGCACAAATACTGTCCACTGATAATCTGGCTAGGTAAGTAGAGGATGTTGCTAAGGCTCTAGTCGAGTGGCCTCTAACATTGAATGGTAATTTCCTGTTATGTGAGGTGTATATAAACATACTGCAATTTGAGAGCCAATTTGAAAGTGTAACTTTTGAAACTGGCATGCCCTTTTTAGCTTCTGAAAAGGAGATGAACAATTGGTCTGTTTTCCTAAAATCTTTAGTTATATGCAGATAAAACCTAAGTTGCCTATGGACATCCAATTGGTGAAGTTTGTATTCTCTCTTGTTGCTATGATTAGGAAAAAACACTGGGAGCTCAAATGATTGATTCAGATTGGTTTGAGAACAGACTTTTGGCACAAAGGATGGATTAGTTCACAGAGATGCTCTATCCTTATGGAAAATCAAGTATGGCGGCTTGATTGATAGAGCTTGCAATTCCGAGACTCTTCTTGCAGATGTAATGGCTACTAGGAAAACAGTTTACCATGAGAGAAATTTGAAATCACATGATGATGAAGGTTCAAAGGGAGGTAAGGTTAGGTGAGTCAGAACAAAATTCAGATCCCATGGTGAGAGAGGTACTTTTATGGGAGGTCTCAATAAGCAAGTGCCTTTTAAAAATGCTTTACACAGTTTGTGTGACATCAGTTTAGGAGTGTATTCACCAATGTGAAAATTAGAAACTGCAGCCAGTTAGGGGATAGGTTATCAGACTACGCAAGAAATAATTAACCTCTTTGAATCATTATATTCTCAGTTATATAGTCCTCCCGAAAATCCTTTAGACAAAATAGAGCTCCAAAGCTTCTTAAACAAGATAACTTTCCCCAAACTTTCTAAAGAACAACAAAACATCCTACACAGGGAAATTTCACAACAAGAAATTCATTTCGTTATTAACAATTTGAAACCTAACAAAGCTCCTGGCCCGGATGGTTTCACAGCTGAATTTTATAAATGCTTTATTTCAAAAATCTCCAAAGCTCTGCTGCTGCTTTATAATAATATTATCTACTCTGGAATAAAAGACGCTCATTTGAATGCATCAAGAACTATTTTTATTCCAAAACCTAATTCTGACTCCAAAAACCCCTGGATGTATAGACTATTTCCATTGTTAACTTAGATATGAAGATCCTGACTACAATCCTTGCTAATAGACTTAAAAATATCATTCTCAGTATCGTATCACCCGAACAATCAGGATTTATTCTTCATAGACAAACTGCTGATCATACACTTACACTAGACGCCTTGATTTCGCTCTCTACTCTAGCTAAAACCCCTGTTTATACCCTGGAAATAGATGCTTCCAAAGCCTTCGACCGAATCAGCACAGAATTTCTGTTTGATACTCTCCCTCACTTCAATATACCTTTCTCATTCATTAATATTATTAAAATTCTTTATTCTAATGCATATACTGTATTACAAATAAATAAACAAGTATCATCCAGGATCAATATCAGAAATGGTGCAAGGCAAGGGTGCCCCCTTTCCCCCCTATTATTTAACCTTTTCATTGAACCTTTACTTTTATTAATTAAACAGAAAACTTAACACCACATTCCAGTAATTTTCAACACAAAAATATCCTTATCAGCTTATGCTGATGATTTAAATATATATTTCACCTTACCTAATTCTGATCTAGGAAAAATATGAACTCCATTGACACTTTCTCTGATTTCGCAAACTACAGGTTAAATAAAGATAAATCATTAATTTTCCCAATTAATATGTCTACTCAATACCCAAGTATATTCCCATCAAAAGGTATAAATATTAAACAGCATTTCCACTATCTAGGAATTTCATTCTTCCAGGATTCTACAACATTTTACCAAGGTAATATTACCAGGTTATGGTCGAATGTACAAGAAGACTTAAATAGATGGGCCAAGCTGAATCTTCCCTTCCTCGCAAGAGTAGCAATCATTAAAATGAACATACTTCCTAGATTCCTATATATTTTCAATGCAACAAATATTATTCTTTTCAATAAATTCTTCAAAAATATATATACTCATCCCTTTCAAAATTTATATGGTCCCGTAAATCTGTTAGGATTAGATACTCTAAACTATCTTATCCAAAAGAACAAGGAGGTCTTGGGTTACCCGATTTTAAATTATATTACAAAATTATTAACTGCAGTAGGTTAATCAACATAGCTACATACAACAAGGAGTCCAATTTATGGCATCCATTCTGGGTTATACTATATAACAACTATATTAAATCACTGAAGTTTAACCCTCTAGCTCTTCCTTTCATAGATAAAGATAATCTGGGTAAAATCAAGTTACACAGCGATATAAAATCTAAAATAGGAGCAGTACAAAAACTATTTCATTCTCTAAAACTGACCCCTGCCTTTAATATCTTACAACCACTACATCTTAATCCTAACCTAAAAATGAATGGGATAATGCTAAACTTAGCTCAATTCCCTCTACCCAAGGACAGAAATATCATTGATATCCTTCCTTTTATGCACCACTCGATAACAGATATCAGATCTAAGATGAATCTTCCCAAAAGGTATATAATTATACTAAGACAAATCATAGATCTAGCGCATAAATTCTTAGATCACCCTTTGCTATCGGTAAAAGACATCTCCTCCTGCAAAGTGATTTGGAACCTTCTCCTCCATAAAAAGAAAATGATTTTAAACACTTACAAATTTATTATGTCTTTAAAAACCCAAAATGAGCCTGTATATTCTAGCTACTGGCTGAAACAAGATCCATCTATCTCCCACGACCAAATTGTGAATGCCATTAAGACTAGCTACAACCTTATTCCCCTAAAAAAAGCTCAATTACACCCAGTTGATGTTACTGAACAATGCTTATCTTACCCCAATATTATTAATAAAATCCACCCCAATTCTTCTCCTCATTTCCAATTTTGCGATAATCAAAAGGATGATCTCCTTCATATATTTTGGAGCTGTAAATGTTCATACAAGCTTTGGTGTGCCTTAAGGGTTCAGTTAGAAAAAAATAGGCTATGAAAAATCTACTTTATCGTGGAAATTTACACTGTTACATATTCCCCCACCTGGAGTATCAAAGCTACAACTTAGAATTTTAATTTCCATCTTCATGTTAATACAATATTACATTACTCTTAACTGGAAAAATAGACACTCACTTTCTTGGGAGGACTTTAAGTTACTTGCAATTAATCATCTTAAGGCTCATATGTATCTATTTCATAAACCAAATCAAAAGGATTATCTTAAATAATATTGGAGGATGTTTTTTGATTATATTCTAAAATGAATGTAACTTTTAATAAAGTCAATTGTGTTATGGTTGGGCATGATATAATTGTATATAGTTACATATGTATATAGATGTTGTTCATTAGTATTTTGTGTTTTATCTATAAACAAATAAAAAGAATTAAAAAAAAAAGAAATTGCAGCCAGTTGAACTCTAATTGTAGCTGCGGTGGAACCTTGCTGAAAAAGTTCTGCAAGAAATTATAAAATTGAACAAATTGGGGCAGAAAAGGGATCACTGTTTCTTGCTTTTGCCCAGTAGGAGAACCTCTTCCATTTACTAGACTACAACTTTCTGGTAGAAGCCTTGTGAGAAGATAACAAAATGTGTTTTACTGCTGGTGTGAAGGCTTGAAGCCTGACTAAGTTTGGAAGTGGAGCAGCCATGCTGTCAAATTGAGGGTTTGGACAGCAGGATGAAGTGTTCCTGACATATGGGTCAGAAGGTCTGGAACTGGGTCCAGAACCCACTGTTTCTCCTGTAGGTGAGGCCAGAGAAAGGGGAACCAAATCTGATGAGACCAATATGGAGCAATGAGAATCAACTTGCTTCCCAAGGATTTTGAATTTCTGAATGACTCTGGGTATTAGGGGAAAGGGAGGAAAGGCATACAGTGGTCCCGAGGGCCAATCATGAACAAGTGTGTCTCTTGGTCTCTCCCCCATAGGGGGGATTAGGGCAAAGTAGCTGCTGCATTTGGTATTCATGGGAGTGGCAAATAGGTCACAGCAAGGCTGGCCTCATTTTCGGAAAATCTTCTCCGCTATGTTTTGGTTTACAGACCACTCATGAGGCATTAATATCACCCTGCTGAGTTTGTCTGCTATCATGTTAGATTTCCCCGGGATATGCATTGCTACCAGAAAACATTCGGAAGAGACTGCCCATTTCCATACTCTCAGCGCTTCTCGACAAAGGGGGTATGATGTGGTTCTTCCTTGTTTGTTTATGTACCAGGCTACCAATATGTTGTCTGACTGGACTGCAATCGTTCCTAGTGGAAAAGAGTCTGGAGTGCATGCAACACTAGAAGCACTGCTCTCATCTCTAGAAATTGATGTGCAAATGGGCCTCATGTTCTTGCCATGTGCCTTGGACTGTTCTTTCCAGATAATGCCCCCCACCCTATCTGAGAAGCATCCGTGGTGACTGTAGCTATGGGTTGTTGTGGCACAAAAGGTCATCCGATGGTCACGTGGCTGGTCTGAAGCCACCACAGAAGACCTCGCTTGCATGACTCTGTAATTCTGATTTGGTGAGACATGGGAAGTTCTTATAACGACCACTGAGCAAAAAGGAGCCATTGAAGAATTCTCATATACATCCTGGCTAGAGGAACTAGGGTGATAGTTGATGGCATGGTTCCTAGAACTTTCAAAATTGTTTTTGCTTTCACCTCATTTCTGGGTAGAAGGTTGGCTATTTGCTGTCTGAGAACAGAAACTCTGTTGGGAGGCAGACGTGCCATCATGGAAACAGTGTTTAGATCTGCGCCTAGGAATGTAATATTTTGACAGGGCAACAAGGCAGATTTTTCTAAATTCATTGTTATGCCTAACTGAGAGCAGGTTTGCAGTGTGGTATCTCTTGCCTGTTGAGTAGATGCTTGCTGGTGGCAGTTAGCAGCCAGTCATCTAGGTACAGAAACACTTGGAATCCTAGATGTCTCAAATGAGCCGTGACTACTGCCATACATTTGGTGAACACTCTGGGGGCTGTAATGAGACCAAAGGGCACATCTTGAAACTGATAATGACTGGCTCCCAGCCAGAAGCGTAAATGAATCCTTGATGCTCTGTCCATTTTTATGTGGTAGTAGCATCTTGGAGCTCTATTGAGCACATCCAATCATCTTTCCCTAAAAAGGGAAGAATTGACTGCAGTGTCACCATTCAGAACTTGGACTTCTTCACAGATTCATTTAGTTTGCTGAGATCCAATATGGGTCTTCAGTCCCCTGTTCTTTTTGACACTAAAAAGAATCTTGAGTAAGTTCCGAATCCTATTTGGTCTATGGGGACTTTTTGGATGACTCTTTTATCTAGCAACTTTTGAATTTCTATAGTTGCTTGTTCCTTTTGACTGGGTGGAAGATCTGGGATTGTTTTGATCTGTGGGACAGGATGGCAAAAGGGGATGGAATAACCTCTGGATATTATACTTTGTACCCACTTGTCTCTTGTGATATCTTGCCAGGCTTCTGGGTACAAAGGTAACTGCCCTCTGACTGCCTCCAGAGTAGAGCAGACTGGCCTCCTTTCAGAAGTGCTGGTAGGGCCTGCTGCGAAAGGAATCATGGTCACCCTGGTTTTAAGGACCCCCCTCTGTCTTGTGGATGTCTACCATTACTGCTTCCCCCTCTGCCCCTGAGGAAGGGTTCACCTCATGAGTCCTGAAAAACTCCCTGGGATCTTTTAAACCACATTTTCCCACTCTTCTGACCTTTAGAGTATGGTCTTGAAGGTACGAAAAAACATACTCCAATGACAGAGAGTTTTTCCTTCCTGCTCGCATCTGGTGAGTGTGTCCTTGACTTTGGGTCCAAAGAGTGAGGCACCATCAAAAGGGGCGTTGACAACGGTAAACTCGAAAGGTTCCACAAAGTTACACAAGTGCATCCAGGAGTGTCTCCTCAGGGAAACTCCTGAACCCGCTGCCCTGCTCGCTCCATCTGGTACATAGGATATCAGTCTCATGGAGGAGTTAATAATGGAATGTAAGGTAGATAGCTGAGAGGTCACCTTTTCTGAGACCCCCCGCAGCTAAATGATCCTTGGAGAGTATCTCCTAACTTCTTCAGGAGATCTCTTTCTAGTCTCGTAAAGTGAGTAAGGTAGTTCAGCAAACTAAAGGTAAAAGTCGCTGACGAAAAAATGCACTTCCTGTATCTGCCCATCTTTCGAGAGTCCTTGTTCGGTGGATGGACAGATGAGGATATTTCAGAAAGTTCCTTCCTGGTGGCTGCTGTCACCACCATAGCATCTACAGGGATGCCTTTCGTGAGAAAATCTTTTTCAGATGGGGCGGAAGGTTGAGATCCAAAGGCCTTCTGGTAAACTGACTCCTCATCAGAAGGATTGATGGGTTTCCAGCCGCCACTCTGTTTCAGGATTTCTAAGATATCTGCAAAGGAGATATCTAAAGAGGATGACCATGGGGATCCTTCTGACTCCTCGAGGTCAGTGTCAGAGGTGATGGACTCATCAGGGGAGTCTATATGCTTTCTCTTGCATGTTCTCTATTGAGGAGCCTCCTGAGAAGGATATTCTGGGGAGGTCTTGGAAGAGTGGGATTCGCCCATTGAGTTTCCGAGACACTGAATCTCTGCTGTCCTGTGGATGGGGTGGTGCCGAGACAGAAGCCGGTGCCTTGGGGGGAAGAACACCAGTATACTTATGTAGAGCTGTAGGTGGGGACAACACACTTCTCATCAGCTCGAAAACAGATTCCCCCAGCCCCAAGGACACCTCCGGTTCCGATGAAACAGAGGGAATGCCCAGCTTCATGGAGACCAGCTCAGAGGCTGATGTAGGAGCCAAGCTCAGCTGAGTTGAAACTTCAAGAGGTAAACTCGGGTCCGAGTGCCCCCCCAAGAGCCAACTGGAGAACTTCAGCCCCTAGACACCCTGGACGGCATCAAGAGTGTTGAAGCAGGGATCGGTTCTGAAATCTCCTGGAAGGGTCTCGGAACCGAAGAGCCTATAGCAATTGGTATCTGGCATTCCGGCTTCGAAGATCCAGTTTGGCTCAGAGGAGGAATAGTTGTGGATGTAACAGTCTTGGATGGCTCCAAAACCAGTTGGGTCAGAGCCAAAAACAATTTTGCCAGGGCCGGCAACTTCAAAAGTCTGCTCACCACCCTGTACATGTCATCGTCCAACAAGCTCCTAAAGGACCTGGAGGAGAGGGTTGGTGAACAAGCTCTCTGCAATATGGGAGATCTCAAGAAAGGGGAGACCAGTACTAGTTCAGTGGACCACCTCCGAAAGGTAGTTTTTTTTTGGCTCGGAAGGCCGTGCAGCTGAAGGACTTGATTTGTCCAATTCAATGATCTCTTTCAGTTCCGAGGGCTGTGGAGCTGAGGAGATTGATGTTTACAAAGTTTTGGCCAATTTTTGAGGTGGCTTCGAATGAGATGACGAAGAGGAAGAGGAAGATGGTCTTTTTGTAGGCTTGTCGCCTTTAGAGGAAGGAGACGTATCTGTAGAAGAGGTACTCTGTAAAGCCTCATCAAAGGGAGGTTTCAGGAGTCCTTTGAGAATTATCTTGTTCTTTCTTTCCTGTAAGACACGGGAGTTGAAAGAGTGACAGAAAGTACATGTCTCTTGGAGATGAATGGCCCCCAAACAATAAACACAAATATTATGCCCATCAGTAATTGACATTTTTTGTGAACATTTCTGGCACTTTTTAAAACCTGAAGGCTTAGGTTCCTTCTCTCTGCTTTCCTTAGACATCATAAGAAGGAAGCACAACTACTAATACTGAAAAAACTGTAAGCACTAACTATACTTCTATAGAAAACCTAACACACTCAATATTTAAAAATATCCTAATAATGCACTATAATGAAACACAGCACATCTATTAAAGAGAAAGGGAAAAAAAACAGCTCTGCCCTCTAAGTTTAATGGGCACTAGGCCCTCTAACTTAAACGGACCTAGTAGGGCTACAACAAGGGACACAGCAGACAAACCCTCTAAATTAAGTGGGTACTTAGCTCTCTAACTAAAATGAGCTAATACACAAAGACAAGGGAATACACGCTCTAACCAACTATCCTACAGAAAAATTTTATGGGAAAGGGAGAAACGGCCTTGCGACTAAATGACGGCCAACAAGCAACAAACACAGTAGCAAGATTAAATTCCACATGCAACACTACAGTAGAGAAGAAAATATCTATATTACTAAGCTAAACTAATAATTATAGCAAAAGACAAGAAAAATATAAAGTTTTAAACAAACTTAGCCACAGCCAAGGAGAGAGCATCTGAACTCATAAAGAGACAAACGAGATCTGGGGAATTACACCACTGCATGACGGGATATCTATTCAGCCATGAGCCAAGTGAAAGACTTCAAGCTAGTGTAGTCAGCCAAGGTGGAGCCGAGGATCGGCTCCGAATCCAAACAGTAAGAATGAAGGTGAAATAGGAAGCCATAACATCATGTATTTACAATAAACACCAGAGGTTCAGTCACAACAAATATTAAAATAACACAGGTGAACAGATTCACACAGATACAGAAAAACAGTAATTAACTAATATCACTATGTTTCCTGACTGATCTAAAGAATTACTATTCCCTGATCACTTAACAGAGCAAGGCAAAATGAAGCAGGTGAGGGGTCCTTCTTTGTCAGGTTCCAGAAACAGAGTGCTTTGAGACTTCTCTCTCATCTGGTAAAAAACATAATTTTTGTCCTGGTCATCTGAATTATGGTTCTCATGCTACCCACATTGCTAGAAACCGAACCAGAATCTAGCACATATGTGTTACTATACACACAGATAGAGTTTTGCTGAGATGTGTTATAGCATCTGGAAGCTATAAAACCATAAAACATTTCCACTATAAAAAAAAAAAGTATTTGTACAAGAGCTAATAAACCATCCTCTGGCACAGACATTTAGTCACTGGCTGCAATCAGAACTGTTGGAAAAAAGAAGTTATGTACTCACCATAACGTTTCATCTGAGTAGTTATACTTCATTTTCTACAACCTGGGGGGTATTCAGATCCATATTGTATCCAGGCCGGCAACATTTTTCAAGCATCGCTAAAAGCTCATCCCCTTACCCATAATCCCTCACATCTCCTACCTTCCCTCAGATCGAGTTTGCCACTATTCAAACTATCAGCAACTCAATAACAGCACTAACCTAGAACAGGTTCGGGGGAAGGAGGGCAGGACGGTTGCAGAAAATGAAGTATAACTACTCAGATGGAACGTTATGATGAGTACATAACTTCTTTATCTGAAGTAGTTAACATCATTTATCTGCAACCCGTGGGACAGAGTCCCCAGCTACCAAAACTCTTGGGAGGCCCTCATGGAAGGATATTCCTGAGCACTGCAGTGCCAAAGGATGCTCTCCCTCTGGAGATCAAATCCAACTTATAACAAGAAATAAATGTATGTGACCTTGCCCAGGTCGCTATGCACAGATATCATCCAGTGAAACTCTAGACCAAAAGGCAGCAGAAGTTGCCATAGATCTGGTAGAATGAGCTTTAACAAGACCAGGTGGGGACAGACCTTTATCCTTATAGACTTGCAGTATACATTGTGTAATCCATCTAGCTAAGGAGACCTTGGAAATGGCTTTTCCCAAAAAGGGTCTAGAAAAGGACACGAATAACTGGTCAGACTTACGAATTTGTTTAGTCCTATGTAAATAGAAAAGAAGCTGTCTATGAACATCTAGCAAATGCAGCTTATATTCACCCTTGTTCTGACAATTTGGAAAGAAAACAGGCAGATTAATCATCTGGTTGACATTTGATTCAGAGGCCCCTTTCGGTAAGAAAGAAGGGTTCGTGCGGAGCGAAACCCTGTCTTTATGAAAGATCAAGTAAGGTGGCACGGCAGACAAAGCTTGGATCTCAGAAACACCTCTGGCCGAAGTAATGGCTACTAGAAAAGCTGTCTTCCAGGACAAGAATTTCAAATCCACTAATGCTGCTGGTTCGAATGGGGAAGCAACCAACGCCTGGAGAACTAGGGTAAGGTCCCAAGGAGGGACTGAATCCTTAACCGGGGGACGTAAAAGAAAAGTGCCTTTCAGGAAAGCTTTACACAGTCTCAAAGAGGCCAGAGCATTCATCTTTTCTCCAACTTGAAAATTAGATATGGCTGCCAGTTGTACTTCCACCGTAGAGAAACTAGCCCCTTGTTGGAAAATATTGGACAAAAACTCCAACACTGCAGGAACTGGGGCCGTAAAGGGATCTAGGTTCCTCTGAGAAGCCCAAATAGAGAAGTGTTTCCATTTGCTGCGATAAACTTTCCTAGTGGAAGCTTTGTGGGATGCCACCAAAATAGTCTTTACTGAAGATGACAGACCGGGAGTCCTAGCAATCAGGGGAACTGGAGCAACCAAGCCGTCAGCTTGAGGCTGCCCAGATCGGGCGGACTGATGCGCGAGGGATGAGAAATGAGATACAGGCAGGGATCCAGAATCCGATGAGGAGTTAGAACATGAGACCAGAGGAAGGGGAACCAAACCTGACGAGGCCAGAACAGGGCAATGAGGATCACTTTGCACCCCAGTCGGCAAGCTTTCTGAAGAAACTTCGGAATGAGAGGTAACGGGGAATAAGCATACAGTAACCCGGGAGGCCAAGGATGGATGAAAGCATCTCTGGGGGAGTCTCCTGGTGAGGGGCCCAGAGCGAAGAACTCGCTGCACTTCACGTTGAAAGGAGATGCGAAGAGTTCACAGCAAGGCTGACCCCATGCAAGGAAGATCTCCTCCGCTATTGTCTGTTTCAGAGACCACTCATATGGCATTAGAATAGCCCGACTCAGTCTGTATGCTAAAATGTTGAAGCATCCCGGGATGTGCATTGGAATCAGAAACCAACTGGTGGAGATCTCCCACTCCCACACTCTCATGGCCTCGTGACAAAGTGGGTAAGATCTGGTTCCTCCTGGTTTGCTGATGTACCAGACAACAGACATGTTGTCTGACTGAACTGCAATCATCCCTGGGGGCAGAACAGCATGAAAGGCTTGCAACGCTAAAATCAGTGCCCTCATCTCCAGAACATTGATATGCAATCTGGTCTTGGTCTGGGATCATGTGCCTTGGACTGTCCTCCCCAAATAGGAGGCGTCCGTGGTCACTGTGGCTTGGGCTGTGGGTGTTGTGAAGGGACAAGCTGCCAAGATTTCCGGCGACTGGAGCCACCAGAGAAGAGAGATCTTGCAGGCTCTGTTGATTCATATTGGATAGTCCAAGGGGAGGTCTAACCAAGCCCACTGAACTGCCAGGGTCCACTGAAGCACCCGCATGTGAAGGCGCGCACAGGGAAGGATTGAGATTGCTGCAGCCATGGAGCCTAGGGCTCAGAGAACATATCTTGCCATTGGCATCCTAAGGCCGAGGATCACTGACACATGAGCCCGTAGGTTCTGGACCCTGTCCAGGGTGAGAAAAACTTGCAAAAGTAGAGTATCCAGCCGTGCCCCTATAAATTCCAAGGTCTGTGTCAGGTTCAAATGGGACTTGGAGATGTTGATGGTAATCCCTAGGGTGACTGCAAGATGCAGGAAGGAGTCTCTAGGCATGCAAAGTAGACGCTTGGTGGTAGCAGCGAGGAGCCAATCATCTAGGTAAGGAAACACCTGAATTCCCTTAAGCCTCAGGTGAGCTGCTACGACTGCCATAACCTTGGTAAACACCCTGGGTGCTGTGGTGAGACCAAAGCGTAGGGCTCTGAACTGGAAATGATTGGCTCCCAGCTGGAAGCGAAGGAATCTCCTGGAGCTTCTGCAAATTTTGATATGGTAGTAAGCATCCTGGAGGTCTATCAAGCACATCCAGTCGCATTCTCAGAGGTAAGGTAGAATGGACTGTTAGGTGACCATCCAGAATTTCTGCTTGGCTACAGTCAGTTTCAGGGTTGACAGATCCAATATGGGCCTGAGGTCCCCCGTCTTTTTGGCACTAAAAAGAAACCTGGAGTAAACGCCTAATCCAGACTGACCTGGGGGGACCGGTTCGATGGGCCGATTGCAAAGCAGCTTTGAAATTTTGTGCGCTGCCGCCTCCTTTTGGGCAGGTGGAACATCTGGGAGGCGCTTTGGTTGGACGGGTGGGGCAACGAACGGGATGGAGTAGACTCTGGATATTATTTGGAGCACCCAATGGTCCGTCGTAATGGACTCCCAAGCCATTAGGTGCAATGACAATCTTCCCCTGACTGTCTCTAGAGTAGGACAGTCGGGCAACCCCTCAGGGTTGCTGCGTGGGTCTGTCCGAGAAGATCTCCCTAGACCCAAGGTTCCTCGGGCCCCTTCTGCCTCTGGGGCGGCGTCTGTCTTGTCCCCCTCTGCCTCTAGGGGACGTGTTGTCCTGAGAGTCCCGGGAAAACTGAGATTTTCGGAACCACATCTTCTTTTGCCCTCTCTGATTCCTAGAAAAGGATCTTTGAGGGCTAAAGAAGCGGACACCGACGGCAGACAAAGTCTTCCCGTCCTTCTCGCTCTGGACCACGGTGTCACGAACTGTTTTCCCGAACAGGGAGGAACCATCAAAGGGAGCATTTGTGAAAGACACCTCAAAGGGGTCCGCAAATTGACAAAGTCTGAGCCAAGCGTGCCGCCTCATAGCTATGCCGGTCCCAGCCGCCCTAGCCGCTCCTTCCATGGCATGGGAAAGAAGATGCATGGACGTGTCCTAAACAATTTTAGAGTCAACATTTTTGCTGAGAACAGCTGCTTGTCCTCTGGCGACAAAGACTTTGGGGGCGACACAGTGAATTTCATGACTATGTCTCACTGAAATCATATGATGTGTGCCAAATAATTCAGCGCTTGTATGGAAAATGTCACTGAAGAAAAGACTCATTTCCCAAACCGATCCACCGCCCTAAACTCCTTGTCCGGAGGGTGGACCGAAGAACTTTCCTGTGCCAGTTCTCTCTTGGTGGCAGCTGCAACCACCATAGCATCCACCGGGGATCCTATCAGGCCTGTCTGTCTGTGGGAGGAGAAAGGATCCTGTCTGGGCATTTGGGTATTGGCTCTATGGTGTCAGGCTCCTTCCATGCCCATGTGGTAATGAGATCCACTACGGGATCTGCAGGAGGGGACACCCAGGATGTAGATGGGCCCATGCCAAAGGCCTCCAGGAATACTGACTTGTCCATAGAGGGTTTTGGGGCTGACCAACCTCCCCTCTGACGGAGGATTTCCATGATGTCTCCAAAGCAGGCATCCTTGGGAGGTGACCTGGGGGAACCCTCACCTTCCTCCAAGTCAGTATCTTTTGTGAGGGACTCAGGGGAGTCCATGTGCCTCCTTTTACACAAGTGCTTATGGGGACCTTCATCAGTGGGACTCTCCGAAGAGGGCTCATAAGACATGGCAGGTTCGACGACGGGATCCACCTGGGGGTCCTCTAGCACGGGCTGTCCCTGGGACAAGGTGATGGGAGTCGTGACCAAATCCACAGGAGTCAAGGCGATGGGCTGGGGTCTCAATCCTTGGGAGAGTACCCTCTCCACCGCGTCGAAGGCCGAAGGAGAGCGCACCTCCTTAGCAACCAACGAGGAAGAAGCTCTCCCCTGCTCCGTCGTGAGGATCGGGGCCGAGGCCAAGGTCGCCGGGATTCTGAAGGAACGGCTCGGATCAGACAAAGTCAGAGCCAAAGACACCTCCGTTCCCTCAGATCCGAATCCCCGTTCTCGACCCCGAGAGTTTCTTGGATCCGAAAAAGTCTGATCCGAGGAACTCAAGGTAATCGCCTGTGTCGCGGTTGGAGGAACCATCGGTGCCAAACCCCCAGCTCTGAGGATCCTCGGATCCATGAACCCCGAAACCGCAGGTCGGATCCGGGAAGGAGAGACTGGATGGAAGAAGGGCATAGACGTCCCCTCTTCAGCCGGAAAGGGGCCTGGCAAGACTCCCATTTGGATTTAGGTCCGAATGAACCTCCGCATCATCTTGTCCATGTCAAGCTCTGACAGACTCCAAGTCGACTGCAAGGAGGCGACCGACTTGGATCTGGCTGGTCTATGAGACGACCTCGAAGAAGGACTCTGGTCCGAGGGCTAAGTCGGCTCAGGGGAGAACCTTGGGAAGTGGAGCTGAGGAGAGGTGGTCCTGATAACTTTAGTAAGCGGGTTGGGAAATGGCTCCTGCTCAGGAGACCATTTGCGGTGCCTTTCCCCTCTCTTATCCTTGTCTCTCTTATCTTTCTCTTTTGATTTTCTCCCCATCTCAGAAGGCTTAGAGGGAGGTTGAGTCCCAGCCTGGGGGGGGGGGGGAGTTGATCAGCTACTGGAGCTGAGGTCGAGGTCGTCGAATCCAATGCAGAAACTGGTAGCAGGCACTTAGCTACCAGCTTTGCCTTCCTCTCTTTCAATGCCCTAGGACTGAACCCGGCACACACACTACAAGGCAAGGAGAGGTGTGGAACACCCAGGCAAATAACACAGAGAGTGTGGCCATCAGCTGGTGAAAGCTTGTGACCACACTATGTGCATTTTTTTAAAGTTGGTTTTGACTGCTCAGCCATCACCAAAAACCACTCAGCCAAAACTAAACCAATTAATACACACACACTAAGGACAGTTAAGCCTACACTACCTCATAACTCAAACTTTTTAAACTACTTTTTTTTTGACCGAAAACTGACGAACGACAAAGGGGAGGAAAGGGATGAAAAAACGACCCCACACACACACACACACACACACACACACACACACACACACACACACACACACACACACACACACACACACACACACTCACAATAAATATATAGGAAAAGAACCACTTACTACACCCAACTTGGAGCTATAGAGTCCACGATGCGTACACATGAAGCGGCCAATAAGATCTGGGGGAAGGTAGGAGATGTGAGGGATTATGGGTAAGGGGAAGAAAGTACAGTTGTGTACACTTACCATAAATGTAGATGTTCGAGTATATTCATTGTTACAGTCATTACATTTGGATTTCTCTTCTGATCATGAATTTTCTATACCACCCTATGAGGATTCTGATGCAGAGGAATCTATCCCATCTGCATCTCCTCCTGAAGATTATTCCTTTGGAGAAACCTTGCATACTTTGAGGGAGCACTTTCACTGGGAGAGTAAAGATTTCTTAGAATCAAAAAAGAGGCTTAGGGATTTCCTTCTTCTCCCTCAGCATAGGCCTTCAGCCACACCTTTTAGTTATGTACTCACCATAACTTCAGATGTTTGGGATCCATCTCGCCTACATTCTGTACTGATGGGTTCGGAGCCGATCCCTCGGCTCCGACTCGGCACGCTTATGCTATAGAGCGAGGCCTCTTATTGGCTGAGCTATCTTTATCCCAGGATGCACCACCACTAATCCCCCAGATCTTGTTTGTCCGCATTCATGCACACATGCACAACTTGATTATATAACATTGTTAGATGTTTCAAGATGAAACAACAGGATTCGGACCTTCTGATATCCTCTGATCTCCAAGGAAGGGGAAGGAGGGTGGAGTTATTAGGAATGTGGAGATGGATCCCAAACATCTGAAGTTATGGTGAGTACATAACTAAAAGATGTTATGTGATCCTATCTCGCCTACATTCTGTACTGATGGGACAGCGTCATTAGCACCTAAATCCCGGGTGGCTCACTGGAAAACACTCCTGAGCACTGTGGAACCAAATGAAGCTCGTCCTCTAGATGCCACATCTAATTTGTAGTGGGAAATGAAGGTGTGTGGGGAAGACCATGTAGCCGCAGCACAAATGTCACTAATAGCAAGCTTAGAATGAAAAGCTATCGAAGTAGCCATAGCCCTTGTAGAATGAGCCTTGACAGAGGTGGTAAGCTCTTTGTTAGAATAAAAATAAGCTTGAGTAATACAGTCCCTGATCCATTTGGCAATAGTGACCTTTGTGACAGCGTTGCCCAATTTGTTATCTGCAAAGGATACAAACAACTGATCTGTTTTCCTTGTTTGTTTGGTCCTGTCTATCTAATACACTAACTGTCTGTGGACATCTAGTGTGTGGAATATGAACTCTGCTTTGTTAGAGTATTTTGGGAAAAAACTGGAAGCTCTAACGATTGTTGTAAGCAGAAAGTTGAACAAACTTTAGGGACAAAGGAAGGATTTGGTCTGAGGGATACTCTGTCTTTATGAAAAACCAAGTACGGGGTTTTACTGACAAAGCTTGAAGCTCTGAAACTCTTCTGGCAGAAGTAATCGCCACCAGAAAAGCTGTCTTCCATGATAGAAATTTTAGATCACATGTAGCTGCCGGTTCAAAGGGGAAAGAAGTCAAGGCGTAACACTATATCGAGATCCCATGGAGGTGCAGGATGAGAAATCAGAGGTCTTAATAGAGCAGCACCTTTCAAGAAGGTCTTACACAATCTGTTGCTCATTAAAGGTGGGTCTATGGATTCGTGAAAATTAGAAATTGCTGCCAATTGTACCTTGATGGTAGAAACTGAAGAGCCTTGATTGAAAAGAGAAGTCAGAAATTTTAGTACTTCTGCCACGGAATAGAAATGGGGTCCAGGCCCGGAGTTGTGCCCAAATAGCAAATCTTTTCCATTTGCTAGAATACAGTTTCTTTGTAGCAGACTTATGGGCCGAAGATAATATGTGTACAACATCTGGATCCAATGTATGGCTCCTGACTATCGTCGGAAGAGGAGGAGCCAAGCCGTCAATTTTAAGGTGTAGGGACTGGTGGAATAGACCGACTGATGAACCAGTAGGTCTGGGATCTGATCCAGGAACCATGGACCTTCCAGGGCATGTTTCCGAAGATAGGGGAACCACACTTGACGAGGCCAGTAAGGAGCAATTAAGATCATTTTGCTCCCCAAGAGAGATGCCTTTTGAATCACTCTGGGAAGGAGAGGAACTGGAGGGAAGGCATAAAGCAAGCCGGTGGGCCAAGGATGGACTAATGCGTCCATGGGGCTCTTCCCCGGAGCCGGGGTTAGGGAGAAGAATTCTTTGCACTTCGCATTCAGAGGAGTCGCAAAGAGGTCGCAACACGGAACTCTCCATTCGCTGAAAATCTGACTAACAACTGTCATATTCAGAGACCATTCGTGAGGAGAGAGGATGGTCCTGCTCAATCTGTCGGCTATCACATTGGACTTGCCCGGTAAGTGAGTAGCCACTAGGAAGCGTTTGGTCGAGACTGCCCATTCTCAAACTCTCATTGCTTCTCTGCAAAGAGGATAGGATCTGGTCCCTCCCTGTTTGTTCAGGTACCACACAACTGACATGTTGTCTGAGTGAACAGCAATTACGCCATGAGGGAGATAATCGTGAAGGGCTTGAAGGGACAGAAGTACTGCCCTCATTTCTAAGATGTTGATATGAAGCAAAGTCTCTTCCGGATGCCATTTGCCTTGGACTGACCTGCCCAGGGAATGCCCCCCCCACCCCGTCTGGGAGGCGTCCATGGTCAAAGTGGCCGGAGGAGGAAGAACAAAGGGTCGTCCCTGATTCAAGTTGGAGGGCACTAGCCACCAGCGAAGGTCCCGCCTGCAAGATTCCGTGATCCATACAAGGTGACTGAGGGGAAGTTCCTGAAAGGACCACTGAGCTGAGAGAAGCCACTGGAGAATTCTCATGTGCAACCTTGCCAAGGGGACTAGAAGAACCGTGGCGGACATGGATCCCAATAGCTGCAGAACCATTCTGGCTGGGGCTTTGGATCTGGGAAGTAAGGCTCGAACTTGAGCCTGTATGGTTTGTATTCTGTCTGTAGGTAGATAGACCCGCATTTGGTTTGAGTCTATCTCTACCCCTATGAATCTTATTCTTGAGATGGCAGCAACACAGACTTTGGCCAATTGAAGGTGATTCCAAGGGAATTGCCCAGTGATATAGTGGCTTGTAGGCTCCATGAAGTAGATGCTTGGAGGTGGCAGTTAGGAGCCAGTCGTCTAGATACGGAAACACCTGGAATCCTAGACTTCTCAGGTGAGCAGTCACGACTGCCAAACACTTGGTGAACACCCTGGGGCTGTGGTGAGACCAAAGGGCAGCGCACAGAACTGAAAATGACTGCCTCCTAGGCTGAAGCGCAGATGTCTCCTGGACGCTTGATGTACCATGATATGATAATAGGCGTCCTTGAGATCTATGGAGCTCATCCAAACACCTTTCTCCAGCAATGGGAGAATGGTTTGTAGGGTGACCATTCGGAACTTGGACTTTCTGACTGAATGGTTTAGGATGCTGAGGTCCAAAATGGGCCTCAAGTCCCCGGTCTTTTTTGGCACCAAAAAGAATCTTGAGTAAGTCCCTAATCCAATCTGGTCTGCGGGGACCGGTTGGATGACTCCTTTTTGCAGCAGCTTTGAAACTTCTGAGGCTGCGGTATCCCGTTGACTGGGTGGCGGGTCCGGGATTTTTTTGGACTGGGGGGGGGGGGGGGTGAGAGAATGGGATGGAGTAACCTCCGGCGATAATCCGAAGCACCCATCGGTCCTGAGTGATACCTTCCCAGGCCTTTAGGTGCTTCGAGAAACGACCCCCGACTGGCTCCGGAGTAGCACAGCCGGGCAATCCCTCAGGGACTATGAAAGGATGAAGAGCCACGAAAGGACTTGCGGTCTCCAGTGTTGCGAGGGCCTCTGCCGCCTCTGGGACGGCATCTTCCGGATGAATTTATAGGTTCATAGGTTCATACTAGGCTATCTGCCCGAGGGCATTTACAAGCCTAGCCCATAGTTTTGTGGCTTACGCCACCCCTTTAGTATGGGGAACTATACCCATTATTTTGCTGTGCCTCTGTTGAGCAGTGACACTGAGGTAATCCCTGGGGTATATCTGCGATCTCCCATCCATTGGTCAAGATTTCTCTTGAACAAGGCCAGCGAGGTGCTCTGCCTCACATATACCGGGATTTTATTCCACAGCATAGGGAGTCTTTGGGTGATGAATCTATCCCTCCAGCACGTCCTATTAATAGCCGTGTTGAGGTTTAAGTCTCCCCTTGTGGCTCTGACGGATCTAGATTTTTTGAGGTGAAGCATATTCATCAAATCTGGGTTTGACATGGCCTTGTATGTTAGGCAAAGGTCACCTCTGAGCAAGCGGTGGCGACTGAATAGAGCTGGAGTTCTTTCAGTCGGGCAGCATAGGACAGATGTTTGAGACCCTTTATCCTTTTGGTGAGGAACTTTGTGGCCTCTCCAGCTGCTGCAAGTGTCGGGTCAGATACATTCGAATGGGGCATTGTACTCAATCATTGGTCTGATGAGTGATGAGTATAGGGAGACTATGACCTCCTTGATCTAGATGAGAATCCCTTCATGATAAGGTGGGCAATGTAGAAGGTCTTCCTAACTACTTTAGCTACATGGGTGTCGAATGACAGACTACTATCAACCTGGGTCCCCAGGTCCCTGATAACTTCTTCTGTACTCAGTGGATTGCCACCTATTTGGTAGCTAGGGGTAACCTTGTTTTTCCCGAAGGTATGACTATGCATTTTTGGCATTTAACTTTAGGCCATGGCTCTGGCACCAGTTATCCATTTCTGTGAGACCCTTCTGAAGGATATCTGTGTCAGATGTGTTTTCTACTATGGCCCAGTTTGCAGTCATCTGCAAACTTTGTCAGCCATAACCCTCCTGTGTTTGCTTGTACTTGGAAAAGTAGATGCCAAACAAGAGTGGGCCCAGGACTGAGCCCTGTGGTACACCACTTGTGACAGGCTTTGAGTCTGACATGGCGCCAGCAACTCTGACCCTGTGGGTTCTGTCACTCAGCCAGTTTGCAACCCATCTTGTGATGTATGGGTTAACATTTAAGCTGATGAGTTTTTCAATGATACCCGAGTGGGGTATTGTATCAAAGGCCTTCGCCAGATCGAGGTAGGCTGTATGGACTGCCTTTCCTCATCAATGGCTTTGGTGACTGTTTGAAAAAGTCAACCAAGTTTAGAAGGCATGATCTGCCTTTGACAAAGCCAAACTGGGATGGATCCAAAGTCTGCAAATTCCTATGTCTTTATTTATGAGGTCCATTATGATCCTCTCCATGGCTTTGCAGATAAGGCTTGTCAAGCTAATGGGCGGTAATTTCAGGGTCGGTGGAGGCACCGCCTTTGTGAAGTGGGGACCACAGTTGCAGTCGCCACTCCTGAGTGCGTATCCAGAGGTAAGACTATGATTAAACAGCTGTCCTAGCTGTGGGTTTAATTCCTCGTTGAGTTCGGTGGAGCACACAGCCGGGGACACCATCAGGTCCCATGGATGCTGTGTTTTTGCTTTGGAGAGAGCAGTTCTCACTTGGGCGTTGGAGATGTTTGGGCCAACCTGTGAATTTCCTGAGTGAACAGCAATTACGCCCGTGAGGGAGATAATCGTGAAGGGCTTGAAGGGACAGAAGTACTGCCCTCATTTCTAAGATGTTGATATGAAGCAAAGTCTCTTCCGGATGCCATTTGCCTTGGACTGACCTGCCCAGGAATGCCCCCCACCCCGTCTGGGAGGCGTCCATGGTCAAAGTGGCCAGGAGGAAGAACAAAGGGTCCCTGATTCAAGTTGGAGGGCACTAGCCACCAGCGAAGGTCCCGTCTGCAAGATTCCGTGATCCATACAAGGTGACTGAGGGAAAGTTCCTGAAAGGACCACTGAGCTGAGAGAAGCCACTGGAGAATTCTCATGTGCAACCTTGCCAAGGGGACTAGAAGAACCGTGGCGGACATGGATCCCAATAGCTGCAGAACCATTCTGGCTGGGGCTTTGGATCTGGGAAGTAAGGCTCGAACTTGAGCCTGTATGGTTTGTATTCTGTCTGTAGGTAGATAGACCCGCATTTGGTTTGAGTCTATCTCTACCCCTATGAATCTTATTAGATTTGAGATGGCAGCAACACAGACTTTGGCCAATTGAAGGTGATTCCAAGGGAATTGCCCAGTGATATAGTGGCTTGTAGGCTCCATGAAGTAGATGCTTGGAGGTGGCAGTTAGGAGCCAGTCGTCTAGATACGGAAACACCTGGAATCCTAGACTTCTCAGGTGAGCAGTCACGACTGCCAAACACTTGGTGAACACCCTGGGGGCTGTGGTGAGACCAAAGGGCAGCGCACAGAACTGAAAATGACTGCCTCCTAGGCTGAAGCGCAGATGTCTCCTGGACGCTTGATGTACCATGATATGATAATAGGCGTCCTTGAGATCTATGGAGCTCATCCAAACACCTTTCTCCAGCAATGGGAGAATGGTTTGTAGGGTGACCATTCGGAACTTGGACTTTCTGACTGAATGGTTTAGGATGCTGAGGTCCAAAATGGGCCTCAAGTCCCCGGTCTTTTTTAGCACCAAAAAGAATCTTGAGTAAGTCCCTAATCCGATCTGGTCTGGGGACCGGTTGGATGACTCCTTTGCAGCAGCAGCTTTGAAACTTCTGAGGCTGCGGTATCCCGTTGACTGGGTGGCGGGTCCAGGATTTTTTTGGACTGGGGGGGGGGGGGAGGGAATGGGATGGAGTAACCTCCGGCGATAATCCGAAGCACACATCGGTCCTGAGTGATCCCTTCCCAGGCCTTTAGGTGCTTGACGACCCCGACTGGCTCCGAGCAGCACAGCCGGGCAATCCCTCAGGGACTATGAAAGGATGAAGAGCCACGAAAGGACTCGCGGTCTCCAGTGTTGCGAGGGCCTCTGCCGCCTCTGGGACGGCGTCTTCCGGATTTCCCCTCCTCTGCCTCTGGAAGGGGAACCCTCCTGCTGAGAGGGGTAAGGCTTCTGAGATCTACGGCACCACATTTTCCCTCCTCTTTTAGCCTTGGGATAAGGCCAAAAGGGAGTGGAAAATCGTGCCCCTACGACAGTCAGAGTCTTACCCTCCTGTTCACAGCGGGTTATTGTGTCCTTTACCTTGGGTCCAAACAGGGAGGACCCCATCAAAGGGGGCGTCGGCAAATGAAGACTTCATGAAGACTTAAAAGCCTCCGCGAAATGACACAGACGGAACCAGGCTTGTCTCCGTAGAGCAATGCCTGTACCCGCTCTACTGCCCCTTGCCGCATAAGAAATGAGCCTCATGGACGAGTTCGAAATGGACGACATTGTAGCCAGCTGAGAGCCAACCGTCTGGGCCAGCTCCTCAGGCAGGTTACCCAAGAGGGTATTATATAGCTCCTTAATCAGATCCCTCTGAAATCTGGTAAAGTGCGTAAGGTAGTTCAAGGACCTCAGTGTAAAGGCTGCTGAACTGAGGGTGCGCTTTCCGTACTGATCCATGCTCCTAGACTCCTTATTAGGAGGATGGACGGACGTAGAAGCCTCTGCTACATCTTGCTGGGTAGCAGATGCCACCACCAAAGCATCTACAGCCACACCTTTAGTCAGGAACTCTCTATCAGGGGGAGCCGAGAGAAATTTGTTCGGACGAGCAGACACCGGTTCCACAGAGTCTGGGTGTTCCCACGCCCTTCGACAGATCAAATCCAAGCCAGGAGGCGGAGGGCTGAGCCCCGAAGGCCTTCAGGAACACCGACTCATCAGCAGAGGGAGGTTTGGACTGCCAGCCGCCTCGTTGTTTTAGGGCTTCCAGGATGTCTGCAAAGGAGACATCATCCGAGGACGACTTAGGGGACCCCTCTGCATCATCGAGATCAGTGTCGGATGTCAGAGACTCATCAGGGGAGTCAACGTGCTTCCTCTTGCACGATCTTTTCCTGGGGGTTCTTCCGAAGAGGCTTCAGAAGGACCTCCAGGAGGAGAAACCCCAGCGGGGGTAACCTGAGGCCCGGGGGCTCTGCTGTCTAAAGACAGGGGGACTGCCAACGACCCAGTTTCCGTATGCAGGGAAGGAGCTGGGGAAACCGTGGAGGTAGCCAAGGAAGATTTGGCTAAAGCACTCCTCATAGCCCTGAAGGCGGGACCACCAGAACCCTGTGAGGGTCCCACCTCCGTGGCCACGACAGTGGACGGCACTCCCGCCGCCGATGCACCAAGAGGGAGACTTGGGACCAAAAGCATCAATCCCGAAGCCTCCCCCCCAGGGCTGAAGGAAGAAGTCCGTGTACTGAACTCCGACCCAAGAACCGGAGTTGGAGCAAGGGTCGGGCCCAACCCTAAAACCTCCACAGGTTCCACCAGCACCGGCTCCAATGGTGCCGAAGCTGTTGGAGGAGGAACCACAGAAGGGGAGTGGACCATCGGCTCCGAAGCCAAATGGGCTGGAGCCGAAACTAGCTTTTGGAACACCGGAGACTGGAAGAGTCGAAGGAGCACCCTGTCGATGTCCGAATCAAACATCTTGGATGATCTAGAGGATACCGATCGGGCCCGAACTGATTTCTCCATCGGCTCCGAAGGGCTCGGGGACCGGCTCCGAATGGACTCAACAACTATCGGCTCCGAGGAAAGTTTCAAGGAAATTTCCCTCGGTGCCGATAAGGACTTCGGCTCCATGGGGGAAGAGTCTGAGCCGGTAACCCTTATCAGCTCCAATATCAGTGGAGCCGATGAGGGCGACCCGCCTCTCGATGCCCCAGACCTCGGCTCCGAAACCAGAGGGGTCGAGGCTGGAGGCATCGAGGCAGACCGTTCCGACCTCGGCTCCGAAGTCTGTGGAGCCGATGGAGAAGTCTACTTAGATTTTTTAGCGGTCGGTTCCGACTGACTGGTCGGAGCCGACGCTTTCTTCTTTTTAGAAGGAGACGGAGAGGAAGATAAAGCCTCCTCGAAGGAAGGCTTGATTAATCCCTTGAGGATTCATTTGTTTTTCCTCTCCTGGAGGACTCTAAAAGAGAACGCGTGGCACACACTACACGACTCTTGTAGGTGCTTAGCACCTAAGCAATAGACGCACGAGGAGTGGTCGTCCGTTATGGACATTTTAAAACCACACCTCGTGCATTTCTTAAACCCGGAGGGTTTGTGTTCTTTAGACATAACTGCTTTGTCACAGAACCTATCTATGTGAAAAAACACTAAACTTTAGTTAAAGGTAGAGTTAAATTCAACAACTTTAACAAATTATATATTTTTTTTTTTTTTTTACACTAAACAGTTAACAGACAAAAAAGAGAGAAAGAGAAAGAGAGTCAAGACCCTCTAACTTAAACGGGTACTTGACCCAAGAAAGATACACAAGCAGCAAAGTAACAGGGGAAGGCCCCTCTAACTAAAACGGGAAACCTTCCCTGACTAAAAAAATCATGAATTTACCAACAGAAATTCACCAATCACACTAATATAACAACAATAGCTGTTAAAACAGCTTTTGGGTTCAAAGTAAGGAAATTTGTGACAGGAAAAAGCCTAAATAAATAGTACTTAGCCCAGCCAATGTTGAGACCACGTCTAAGCTTGTTAGCAGCAAACGAGATCTGGGGGATTAGTGGTGGTGCATCCTGGGATAAAGATAGCTCAGCCAATAAAAGGCCTCGCTCTATAGCATAAGCGTGCCGAGTCGGAGCCGAGGGATCGGCTCCAAACCCATCAGTACAGAATGTAGGCGAGATAGGATCACATAACATCTCCTGTTTTAGACATAGTGGATGATGTGTTTTCGGAGTCAAGCTTGACTCCAGATTCCTTACCTCCGGCTCCTGACGGGTCCATAAGGTTTCTGCTGACGTCATCTGCCAGAGTATTTTGCTTTCCTGGCAGGACTTGAGCTTGAAGATGCACTTGGTAGGTCAAGGCTGTGTCCCACAATGCCATGGCTAGTCTGCAAAGGGGGTATGAATGTGTGCCCCCCTGCTTGTTTATGTACCACATAACCGTGGTATTGTCCATCTTTATCAGTAGTTGTCCTGGATGAAGTAAGTCCTTGAAGGCTGTCAGGGCATTTTGAACAGCTAACATCTCTTTTTGGTTGATATGCAGATACATTTGTTTTTGGTCCATATGCCCTGAATGCATCTTCCCGCCAGGTGGGCCACCCAATGCATAGTCTGATGCATCTGTAGTTAAGATTTGGCTGGCAGGGGGTAGAGTGAAGGACTGTCCCATGTTTTGGTGACATGCCTCTGCCCACCAAAGAAACTCCTGTTGTTGGCAGGGATTGAGAGGAATCATTGTTTCCAGACTGTGACAATGTTGACTCTATAAACTTTTTAGGTACCAATGTAGTTTCCTCATATGCAGTCTTGCATATGGAATCAGTAGAATGCAGGATGCCATGAACCCCAAAGCCCGCAGAATTTGTCTTGCAGATAACTGGGTTTTTGTTGCCATCTGTTTGAAGTAAATAGTCAGTTGCTGTTGTTTGCCTGGTGTGAGGAAAGCCATCTGGGCAGTTGTATTCAAGCTTGCACCCAGGAATGTTATCTTTTGAGAGGGTACAGTACCAGTTGTGATTTCTTTTTGTTTATTGTGTACCCTAGGCATGTTAGAAGCCTTTTCACAAATGCCAGATGCTGATGAAGAATTTCTTTGTTCTCTGCTTGAATGAGACAGTCGTCCAGGTAAGGATAGATTTGTATACCTCTTTGTCTGCAAAATGCAATTACTGGTGCCAGGCACTCTGTGAAGACCCTGGGTGCAGTAGATAAGCCAAAGGGCAGTGCAGAGAATTGATAATGCATAAAGCCAGCCTTGAAATGGAGGTATCTTCTGCACGACTCCCTTACTGGGATATGCAGGTATGCCACTTTTAAGTCTAAAGTCACTAGCCAAGCGTTCTTGCCGAGCAATCTTTATGGCCTAAACCAGGTAATTAAATTTCAGGATTTTTTTTAAAAGTTAGCTGGGCTGAACTTAACCTCTTCTCTTCCTGTACTCCCTGTTAAAACATATTCATTTAATCAGTTACAATGTAGTTAGGACCCATTGTTGGTACATTTTTAACACAGTTTTACAAATACATTTTTCAACACAAACATCTGTACAAATCAGTCTGATATGGAAATGACATATAATTCTCTACAAAGTTCCAGCTAGCTGTGCTGCCATATGTTACACATCCACTGCCCTACTTCTCCTGCCATAGCTGGCAAAACCTCACATTGTCACAGAAAGTATGCTGGGCATTAACTTAACTCAAGGGAGTATAATTATACAGGGATATGCAATGCTCATAAATTGCATTTAGACATACCTAGGGGTGATAAGTCAGTCTCTCAGCTCTTCCCTTCTGGACTGGGATTGGGCAGCTAGAAAGTGTTCAAGTTTGTCTTCCTCACCACATAAAGCAAAGTACTTCCTTAATTCTTTTCAAACGTAATATGAACAAATAAATGGGGGACTGCAAATTCACCTCCAGTTTAGCACCCTTGTCCCTTATGAACAGGGAAACAAGTACATTTTCTGCCTGGCTCTGGATTAAACTTCAATGGCTAAAATCTTCATGGGAATACAGGGTCTGATTTCTAAAAGATCCTCAAAGGTCAATAGCCTAGTATGTACCTATATATCTATGAACAAGGATACTTTTGATGGCCCTCCACTGAAATGGGCTGCTCCAGGTTACTTGTACTTACTATATGACTCTTTTTTTAAACACCTTTAATGGATAATCACTTACCTCACAGGCAAACATACATTTACATAAAATAAAACAAACTATGTTAACATGTTCAAAGTTACAGAATGTATACATCATACATATTCTTTTACACCATTATCATCAATCCAACATTACATAAATTGATCAATTCCTGCCTTCCCTTAACCTCACTTCTCCACTAGAACATTATTCTACCTACACTGTTCCCACAATTTCCATTTTTTTCTGTCATTTGTTCCTACCCTTTACTAAAGATTCCACTTCCAGTTCTTTTATCTCTGTTACAATATTCACTACTTCAAATGCAGTTGGTTTTAAACTTTGAGATCCATTTTCTATCAACTGCTTTTTGGCAGCCACCAGAAGTACACTTAACAAGGCCTTACTATGGACTAGGCAATTCAGATGCTGTATTCCAGCTCAAAAATAATTTCCTTAGTTACACCCACTTGCTTACCCAATATTTCTGACAGAGAACTCTGAAGGGAATTTGTTAAAGTCTACCAACTCATTACACTCCCAAAATATATTTTCAAGTTTCCTTCTTCCTCTCCATCACATCTCCAACAATTGCAACCTATTTGAGGAAATATTCTTTGGAGTCTGCTTGTTGTGTAAGAGTACCTATGCAAACACTTTTGAGCAAAAATCCTACATCTTCCAGACTTTCTGCATATTTGGGAGCCATACATATGTCCTCCCATTGTTTCCTTGTGAATTGCTTATCCAGTCTCTCTTCCCAATCTTTTCTAATCTCCTCTGATTGATTCCTATAGTTATCATGCAATATTTTATATGCCCTACTAATTATTCTTTCTGTTCTACATTGAACTAAAAACTCTACCAGTGCAGGTCTTTCACTCAGGATTCCCATGACCCTTTCTCTTTGCCTATACTCTGATACCAATTCCTGACAGGGAAACCAATCTCTAGCCTGCAGTCTGAATGTCTTCTTGGCCTCTTCCCACTCTATTACCTTTCCCTCTCTAGTTATTCGATGACGTCTTATTTTTGTCTAAAACTAAAGGAATGCTTGGAGTGTGTCAATTTATAAGGCTACTCTTGTAGTACTGCAAAAGTCTTGTTCTTCACTGGGAATGTCACAGTCGACAATACACTAAAATATGATACTCATGTCAATCAAACTATCAAAATCGTCAACAAAAAACTGGGCTCCCGCTATAGGATCAAACCTTTCCTCACTCCATTTGCAAGAACTTCTATCGTTCACTCCCACTTACTGTCTACCTTTCTCTATGCCTCCCCCCTTTTCACTAACTTGAATAAAACCACTCATAGCAAACTTGCAAGCTGTTACAACCATATTGCTAGATTTGCTACAGGTACAACCTTTAGGACCCACCACTGTATCAACTTAACTCAACGAGGTTGGCTTAAATGGACTAGTCTTCTCCAATACAACCAACTTATAATAGCCCACAAAGTTCTAAACCACCCCGGTAAGACACCAGCACTAAACAAGATCATTAATCCCTACAGCAACCTGAGGTCGCTACGCTCTGCTGACAAACTATTGGTTCAAACAACCAAAAGAATAAATGTGGCTGGTGACCCTCTATTTGCCAACTCTGTAGGCAAAACGTGGAACTGTCTACCTGCTGAACTTACTCTCCAGCCCTCCCTAACCCAGTTAAAAAAAAAAGCCTCAAACTACACTTTCAAATGCACTGGCAATGTCTCTGTTCAAAACCTGACTAACACCTACCCCCTGGTATTGGATATCTTGCCTAATTAAATTTGTCATTTGACTCTAAAATGTATATGACTTTGCTTTGTGGCATATCTAGAGCTCGTTACGGGATAAAGTCCTTATCTGTGTAAACCCTGTGTGAAACTCTCAGTTGCCTACCATGTTCTATAAATGTTTGTAACCTTACTGAAGACTGTAAACTATGTTAATTTGTAAATGTTACTAATGTAATGTAATCTACTAACTTGAAGCTTTTCTCCCTGGGCCTCCACTGAAAATGGACATATATCCAGTTGGACAATCCCTGTAAACAAATGTAAAATAAAATAAATAAATAATGTTCATGTTTATGTCTGAAAATAACTTTCCCCCCGTAAATAACATATTTAAAAAGCATAAATGTCTGAGACTTTAATGTTCTGTACCTTTTTTACCATCAGCATTCTTGTTTAGGAATTATTACTTCTACTGTTTCTTTGCCAATTGCATTTTCCCTGGTTGTGAGAGAAAGTGATTAAATAAGTAAAACACTGCCATTGCAAAAGGCTACATATGCTGCTCACTACACAAAGTTCATCATCTCACAGACAGGTAGATCTTTTCCCTCAGTTTATCTTTGGGAAAAATGTTTTTTAAACAGGAAGTCATATAACAGAAACAATGACAGACATAGCAGATACAAAAATGATTAAAGTAATTACAATTTTCCTCTATTTTAAATATAAAAAACTTTACAAATCTACTAAGGTTCGAACATTGAGAAATACTGATGAAATATGTGAAAACAACTGACTGCTTTTATAGTGGAAATTGAAATCTGCATGTTAACCTAGAAGTACAACACAAAACAGCATATTATGATGAAAAAAATTCTAACATTTAAAAATAAATTCAGTCAGTTTAAATTTAATGCATGAGAAAAACGTACTGCAAACTTAATAAGAATATAAAACACAGTTATTCAAAAAGATCTGTAGCACCACTTCGCTGCAGAAAACAGCACAGGGAATTTAACTCAACACAACGGGCACTGATTCTGTATACATCAGTTCCAGCTGCACATAAAGTGCTGCATATTAAAACCTAAGAGTGACCACGCTATTGGTGGTTGGGTGACCAAAAGAAAGCCTCAAGGCAGTGTCTTGCCCGCTATGTGTGTTCACACATGCAAAGAAGCGACATGTCCACTGACAGCAGCTCATACAAGGCCACCACAGCAAAGTGCCAAGTCACGACATAGTATATCCTGAAAAGGGTCCTCTTATGGTTGAAATAAAGAAGAACAAGATAAGGAACACATACAAGACCAACATTAAGATAAATTTGTGGTGGTGAGTGGCAAAAATGGCATTCTGTTTGTGGGAAAACATGATTATCTTTCATTTTTAAATTGTAAAGGGGAAGGTAGAAAAACAGCAAGTACAGAGATGGATGACGGTACAAGGAAGGAAGCAGGAGCAGGCAAACAACAAACAATGCAAACAAAAACTGGCAGAGAGGTACCACACAAGGTAGAGGGATCACAATGAAGAGATACAGACTGAAAGGGGTGGATGACTGGGATTGGGGATGACTGGATGACAAACAGGGGATGGGAAATGTCACATAAGGAACAGGAACACCCTGGTGGAGACAGGGAGGGGTATGGACAGCTTGCCTGACTGTCCCAAATGGGAAACCAGCCTCAATGTCAGTCACAATCATAGCTGACATCATGTGCAGGCACTGCCTCTGTTGACCAAAGGAGATGCTACAGATTGTAGGTGTGGGTGTCCAAATGCTAGTCCATCTCGCTTTTCAATAGTTTCTGTATTTGCCACCAGATATTCCAGAGGTACCTTTCTGCACCACACTGAGAGGAGAAGCCTTTGTGTCCCCCAACAGGTGGCTACACAGGACACCAGTGAGCTCTCCAGGTCAACTTCCGCAAGGTGACCTTCATTGTCTTAAATAAAAACAAGCCTGGGAATTACAAGTGAGCAAGCAGTAGGCATGGTGGATGGTGCAGAGCTAGGTGGCTGCTGTCTTACCTCAGTCTGCACAATATACTGTACGAGACAGAGATAAAAAGAAAACAGATTAGTACATGCTGACAACAATTTATTTAAATATTAGACTACTAACAGCTATAACCTAAATGCACTCTGCTGCCTGGATGACGTGTTACATCCCAATTACAGCAACAGGTGACATGTAGAATGTAAAGTGCCAAACCAAGCACAGGAAACAATACAGAGTTGGCTCCTTCTTCCTGGCCTCTGACTCCCATTGATTGAGCAAGTCAGGATTGCCTCTGCAGGTACTTGTATCTGTGCCTGCACTGCTTGCCAGAATGGCTGATGCCAATACAATCACTCAGTGCTCTGACAACCTGCTAACAAGCATCAACCCTAAAAAGGGAGGCATCATAGTGCCATGCATCCAATCCCTTTGATTTCTGTGCAGTAGGTGGAGGCAGACTTTAGTTTCCTGGCTATACCAGGTACGCTCTGTACAAGGAGGAAAATGAAAGGCCAGTGTGCATAACTGCAAGTACTGGATACCATGTGATATACAACACAGAAAAGCATGGTAGTACGATGCAAAGTACTGACAGTGCAGATAGACAGTGCTACGAGTTTTGTAGTGTCAGTGCATTCATGCATTCTACATATGACTTCTCAGCCTGGGCACAAGCATAGATGCCCATGGAAATGTTGACCATGGCCAATAACATATTTTGTTATAACAGCTATTCCAAGATGGTCATGCTAAATTACATTAGCATAATTACTGGGTTATGAGGCCCATTCTAGCATAATAAAAAATTGGCTGCCATACTGCAAGAGACCACCTCATAATAAGCAATGTAGGAAGTGAAATATAGTGGATATCAGAGTGTACTGTCATACAGGCAAAACGAACAGCAGCAGACAGGACAACTGGTAATGGTCCTTAGTACTTTACTTTACTTTGCACACAGAGGTGCAGGGAAGCCATGGGAACAGATGCTGAATACAGAAGTGTGTGTGGTGTAACAGAACTCAAAGTGTGACAAGGGACTGTCATGCTGTGGGGGGATCACCATGACAGGGGAGAGAGTACAAGGTTAGGACAGGTTACCAGTCCTAACGTGAGGGGTTCAACCTGAGATAAAACAATAACCTACGGGTGATGACTGCAACAGTGAAACACGAAGAACATCAGAGGATAATGTCTTGCTGCATAGGTTGAGCAAAAGTATACCATAAGCACACAGATCACAAGACAAGACAAAGGGGATATAAGGCCCTCCTGTGCATAGGTCACACTACGTGCTGTCAGGCACTGCTGATGGATTACAGGCAGTGATAATATGCTCACTGTTACCATTTATTTATTTATTTGCTATTTGGTAACCAGGTGGGTGGGCTGGTCCGAAGACCCTTTTCATTTATGACTTGAAAGTTAGAAAAAAAAGCAAACAACATGAATAATCAAGATGCATACAACACATAACAACACATGGAAAAAATGTAAAAGCAAATGCTTTTTAAAGGGTTTTGGAACAAACATATGCTTGTTGTAGATCATTATGCTTGTTACAGAGCCTTATGTATGGAAGAATATTGCAGAGATAGAGTTAACAGTAAAACCAAAGTCGTTGAAGTATTTACTGTATATACATAAAGTCCCTTTTGAATTGCATCATTTTGAGAAAGAAGCAGGGCAACATTTATGATAACAAACGGGGAAAGACTATCATGCTAGATGTAGTCTGCTGTTAAAATTCAGCATTTCATTCTGACTGTCTTATAGGAGATAGTATCCTGTTTGACAGTAAATGGTGAGGATAACCACTAGTATTGGAAAGTCTTTGAATGGTAAGAGCATATAAACAGATTTGTGGCCACTGAATGAGGGCAGAAGACAGTGTTAAGACACTGTTTACTGCCACAGAGGGTCATGCATACACAAGCACACTGATCCATATGTGTAACCACCAGGTGTACAAGTCCTATCATGGAAATGAGAGAATGACAATGGCTAAAAAAGCTAACTGTGCTGGAGACAGAAATGTTCTGTGGACACCTTGCATGTGTATCCTTGAGAAGGGCAAAACAGACAAGGTCTTCGGGGACCTGGTGTGGCTTTGAGTGGTAAAGGACATCAGTGCTGAGGGTGACTACAAAAAGACAGTAGTATAGCTGCATCACAGAGCCACGGATACGATACTGCACACCAGGACCAAGGCACATGATACTGCCATAGACAAGTCTAATAGAAGAGGTGAGTCATCGACACAGAGGTGGAAGAATTCTTGGTAGCTCTGTCTGGAGCAAGAGAGAAGATCTATATACCTGACAGTGGCTTAGATGTGAGAGCTGAGTTGCATGTGTGTCTGTAGGACATGAGTTAGGTTAGTAGTAGCATGTTCCACTACATTAATACTGTAATCCATTAGTGTGAATAGTTTCGTCAAAAGGACACATGTACATCTATTCTGCAGGTACAATGGAATTTCAGCCACATCAATCTGCATCACATGTTATGTATGTGCCTACCAGTCATATAAATTACTGGTGTGTAGCAGTCTGTATGCCATGTATTGATGGGAGTGACATCTATGATCCAGCACTGCCATAGGTATGTTATCTTTATGCTTTCACAGGTTCCCCTGACAGATGATACAGCACAGCAAGTCAGAACATGCCTGATGGCAGTTTGTCAACTGTGGCTGAAAATGATAGTACTATGCACATAGCACTGTCCAGTGACACAGTGGTCTGTGAGTGACTCTAAAACATAATGTCAGAAATGATGAGTGCGCTGCATGGCCTGAGTGATGAAGTGCAACTACATAATTTTATACAGTTACGAATCACACCAGCATGTCTCATTTCATAATTTCCATACATGATGCCTCATATAATTGTATTGATATGCATCTTTATCTGCATGCCATTATGTAGCCATTGACATAACGTGTACAATGTGCTACTTCTAGTGAGACCGTGCTATGTGTGTCTCTTAACTGCTCCCTCCATGTATGTCACCACTCACCAAGCTATTTTGCTTAATGCTATTCACTATTTGTTTCTGAATATCCCCAAAATGAGATGTGAGTTTAGAAGGTTATCCACAAATCTTAAAAGTGCAAAATGCAAAAGTGTTGAAAGTACTGTAAGACTGTACAGTGCTGAAACAATATTCTTGATGTTAAGTTCACAAATGTAACACAATCCAAAGCTTTGCATTTCAAAACTTCAGCAAAGCATGACCCACACAAACGCCTCCATGCAGGAAGGCAAGGATTCTATGTTCCATGCCTTTTTTATTATCTTTAATCCTGGTTTTACATATTTGGATTAAGCAAGAATATTTGGTTTTGCAAATAAACTTAGTCTCCCTATTTCTCTGAGGTTGTGTGGCCAAAGTTAACAAGCATTTCAAAATGTACATTTGGAAACACCACTTTTGGCAACTGCCACCTGGTCTATGTAAATTCAATACTACAACTGCTATCATTCAAATGAAGAGCAGGAAGAAAGGCTTCTCCTCTCCTTTTCTCACATCCAGGGCATGCATATTAAGGGCTCAAGTCTTGAACTTGGGGACACTCAGTACAAGGAGCAGAATACTGAAAAGGAAGGTCAAGATTTTTTTTTTTTGGTTTCTGCCTGACATCTGAAAAAGGGATCAGGTACCTTAAATATGCTTCTCATTCTCAAAAGTACAGGACATATTCACTATCAGTATCTAAGTCTTGAACTCAGGGGCACTCAGTTCAAGGGCGGCCAGAATCCCTGAATACAAAGGCCACCATTCACAGTGTGTAAAACTTGCAAATGGACTCATACATCTTAAGTAGGCTTCTCTTTCCATCATACCAGTGTACACAAACACACACCTGAATACTGTATTAATAGTCAATATGCTGTTCCAACATTACACATCCCATAGATGACAGCAGGTCAAATGCATATATCACTGAAAGAAAACAATGCCAATATTACTTTGATCACATAACAAAAGCATACAGCCTCCTTTTATGACTGGAATAAAACAAAGAAACAAACACAGTAAACACCAAAACAGTTGTTTTCCAAGGAGGGCTTCACTTTTCACACACACTCCCTAGCTGGCAGCTCTACCTCCACATCTCCTAACCTACACACATGAATTCCATGATTACACAACTGTGACCAAATGGGAAATTGTACTGGAAAAAGCAGTCAGTATTCTGTAATTTTCTTTTTCCTGCACTTGTCCAAAACTGCAGTCGATAACTTCTGACATACAAAATAGCTGTCAACAAGCTGTGCATTTGAAAGACTGCACTACAATCATAAATAAATAGATATCAATTTAAGTCAGCATCCCCTTCCATCACACATTGTGTGTGTATGTGTCTACATGAAAGTATAAGCTTCCACTGAAAGAGAACTAGTCAATCCCACAATGACTGATTCTTACAAGTTGAAAAGTTTAAACATCGATCCACAAAGGATTGAAAAAACATTTTATTTGCAGGAGGGCAAGCTCTCCTGCACCAACCCACACCCCCTGCTAATTAAAAACACCAACTCTGAAAATACATAGCAGTGGGGAAACGGTATATTTCCCGATCCTCACCATAGTGTAATATTGCACTGAAAAAGCTGGCACACTTAGCTGACATTTGATAAGCTGTACCATCTCTGTCAGCTTTTGATGGGCTGTTTTGTCAACAAAAGTTGCTGATCCGATATATACATATACACACACTATATATATATATATATATATATATATATATATATATATATATAAAGACACACCTACACACACAAAAATAATGTATATCCTTATCTCTCTCTCTCTCTGTATATATATATATATATATATATATATATATATATATATATATATATATATATAGGGTCTATATTAGATGCTCGAAGAGGCGTTTCATCAAACGCCTCTTCATCGACCCATAAACCATGAAAACACAAAACAGCGAATGTGCATATAAACACTAAACAAAAAAACACATCACTACAAAAAATACAAAGATATATATATATATATATATATATATATATATATATATATATATATATATATATATAGCTATATGGATCATATTCACATTGTCGAAAGTACAGTTCTCTGAACCACACTTTGCCGAGACCATAACTCCGAATTTACACTTCTCCGAAACGGCACTTTGCCAAAACAGAAAACAGTTAAACCACATTAACTAATTTTCTCTAATTTTTGAAGGGGGGAAGCCCCCTGCACTGTGCCCCCCCCCCACACCCCCTGCTAATTATATATACTAACTCTGAGATTGCACTACAGTGGCAACAGTATATTTGTTCATACATACTGCAGTGCAATTGCAAAGTGCCATTTCAGAGAAGTGTAAATTTGGAGTTATGGTCTAGGCAAAATGTAGTTCGGAGAACTGTACTTTCGGTAATGTGAATGGGAATATATATTTATAGGTTGGCCGGCCACGGTGGTGCAGTGGTTAGCATTGTCGCCTCACAGCAAGAGGTTCTCCGGTTCGATCCTCGGCTGGGGTGCCTTCTGCATGTCCTCCCTGTGGTCGCGTGGGTTTCCTCCGGGTGCTCCAGTTTCCTCCCACATCCCAAAGACATGCTGCAGGTGGATTGGACACTCTAAATTGGCCCTAGGTGTGAGTGCGTGTGTGTGCCTTCTGTGGAAGGTTGGGTGCCAGGCTGGCAACTCGACACTGTAAAACTCCACTGCCAATCATGAGCAGACAGGTGATCCACTGTGGCGACCCCTAACCGGGAAAAGCCAGAAGAAGAAGATATATATATATATATATATATATATATATATATATATGTATATATATATAGGTTCATAGGTTTTTACTAGGCTAACGACCACACGGGCATTTTTAAAACTAGTAATGCATAGTGGTCAAAATCAAACCATGTATCTTAACCATTACACCATAGAGAGACAGCGAGAGAGAGAGATATACCTATACAGATATAGATAAAAAAAAAATATATATATATATTGAAATATATATTTTTTATTTTAATTAACTTATTTGTGTGTGTGTGTGTGTGTGTGTGTGTGTGTGTGTGTGTGTGTGTGTGTGTGTGTGTAATTTTACCTTTTGATTTTCTGACTATTTTCACTGCAATCGTGGAATTTTTGTCATGTTGTGTAATACCATCGTTCTTAAAATGTATTACAAAAATGTAAATGCATTGCCTTCATATTATATTGTTGTTCATGGAGCTTTTCTCCCTGGGACTCCATTGAAAACGTGTTCCTCTTGGCCCAATGGATTAGCCCGGTAAACAAACTGTAAAATAAATAAATAAAATAAAATATATGTAGACAGATATCAAACACACACACACACACCCACACACACACACACACACACACATACGTTTTGTGTGTTTGCTCGTATGTTTGTTACACTTAACATTTAGTTACTAAGACTGTTTTTTCAAACTGCCAGTTCATACCAGGATGCCAGCATTTGATTTGAGGGATCACTAACAGACTAAATTAAACTGCAGTTTTAATGGTTATCTGTTGAGGAAAGCTGGACACTTTTCTTGCTATAGGGTGATGTAATTTGGCCACTGTATGTCTGATCAAGTAAGAACTGCTTTTGAAGCTCTATTGTATAATTCAGGGAGTAGATTAGCTAACATATTGTGTAACTGTATACATATGAGAACACGGGTGTGAGGTGTGAGGTTAGAAAACAAGGAGTAGCCAGTGATATATAAAAATTCACATTTCACTCCCACTCTGATTTAACCTTTAGCTGAAACTGACTGCAAAATATTTGATAATGCATGACTTATACTGAATGTAAACTATTGCATTCCCCCAAAAGTAAACTTAGTTAACAGTATAAAAAAAGTAACTGCAAATTTAAACAATATCCCCATTTCAACTTTTCCTATTAAATCTAATCACAAAGTAGTAGCCTTTTAAAAATTCTTTACTGGATTTTTCAGCAGATCTGGATCAGCACCTGGACTTCTGTCAGGTTGTACGTAGTTGGCATCATGGGGCTACTATTTGCTAAGCATTTGTATGTCAACTGTAGAGGTATGTGTGTATTTTGATACAATACATCTCCTCTAAATCTGTAACAGTTATTCCTGACATTCTTTTTTTTCTGCCTCAACTGGACTGCCTTGATGGATCCTGTACATCCACACAGTAGACTTATTCTTTCCATATGGGTGACAGCATGTCCCAGCTAGGCCAAATTACTAAGAGTGCTACATCCCTTTTTTCCCACACAGCCTAATCACCTCATTTGCTCAGCTACTGAGGACCAGATGTAGGGAATAGGCCATGTTTAAGTTCACCAGAATGGTCTATCTTGTCCTAAGGAGTGATCGCCCAATGTGGCTACCTTCATCTCACCATAGCACTGCCTGCTTGGCAACCATGCATGCCAGAAGCAGTGCATGCTTGTGTGGTCCATACTTGTGGGTGCAACACTCAGAGCTCCTGCTAACTATCATCCAAGTGATGAGTTAGAGTTGTTTCCCTCCCCTTAGGATAGGTGAGTCAACATCAGCTGCTCATTGTCATCCTCCTGTCCCCCCGGAAAACATCTCACTAATGGAGCATGGGTTGTCTTTGGGTGCAAGCAGGGCTTTATCCCTCCGCAGTTATCTCTAATGTTCCCGTGCTATGGAATTGTTATAATTATCAGATTCCAGTTGTTCTAAGAAACCTTCAGATTAAAATCTACCACATTAACTCAGTTATTATAGCCAGCAGCAGGTTTTGGTATACATGGTAATTGATAAAACTAATCAGCTCAAGCAGCTCCCTACCACCAGTCTGCATTATCTCAAGAAAAATGTATACAAAAGCAGCTGTCCCATCACTTTATAAATAACAGTTAGTTATCACCTACACAGCGTGATTTTAACCTAGATTCATCATTGCAAATGCTCTTTTATCTTTCTTAAAGACTTACAATCATAGCAGAAACAATGTTGCTAGTCTCTTATACGTATCTAAGGCCTGTGATACCATCTCTCACATTCTCCTTTCTAAGTCTGGCTAATGTGGATCTGGCGCACAGCACATTAGAACAGTTTAAAAGCTATCTGTCTAATCAGCAAGAGGAAATAAAATGGTCCCAAGATGTTTTTACTTTCCTATCCAAAAATATAGGTGCTCCATAAGCCTTAATACTTGGACCAGTTCTGCTCAGTATCTTTGTAAATGACATGCATGCCAAGATTTCTGATGCCACATTAGTATAGTACACTGATTACTTCACTGTTATCTGTGCTGCTAACTTCCAAAGTCAGTTGTAGCAATCCAGGCTGTTTAACCTTCAAGGCCTAGTACATTGACTTAAAGACTCAAATCTTTTATTAAATGCAAATAAAACTAACTACTTATATTTGGCTCCAGTGAAATCTCAATTACTTCACAAAATAACACATCGATTGAATAAGTATCCCATGCCAAACTCTGAGATATATGTGAAAGTCGATTATCCAAAATGTCAGTTATCCGAACTAGCCTTCCAAAGTTTTCGGGTAGGAAAAATCATAAATTCTGAATATGTAAGCATTATATGTATTCGCTTGAGCATGTTTTTTTGAGCTTATAACCAGCTCGTGTATGAAAAATATTCTTTACTGTCCACTGGAATCGCTAAATGGTTGAAAAGTGCATCCCTGCGTGCAGACAAAAACAAGGTTTTATAAATTTTATCCGGTTCAATTATATGTTTGATTATCCGAACTACCTTAGGTCCCAATTAGTTCGGATAATCGACTCTCTACTGTACTAACTTTTGCAATCTCAAAAATTCACAGAAAGTTGGATATCAAAGACAACTAAATATAGCCCAAACTGTTACTGCCTACATTACTACAACTACATGTCATCTATCCTTACTAATATTCCAAAAATTCAGCTATACAAGCTACAACAAACATACAATAAAAGTGCAAAATACTCTGCTAATCTTCCAAACAACTCTTCGTTGTAAAGCACTTCATAAGATTAACTGGCTAGAGCTAAAACACCTTTTAACATTTAAACTATTTAAAGACCACAGATACAATTCTGTATGAACCTGCATATGCCCTCCCATCTCTAATTTACTTTGAAAATAAATGCCTAGCAGAGACCTCAGATCCCAGACTCGTAACTTTCTAGATGTCATCAAATCAAATAACCACTATGTTGACTCCTTATGCTCTGTTCATGTAACCAGACTGTAGAATTCCATTCCCCCAGACCTTAGACATGACAGTAAACATAAAACATTTCTGTAGAATCTAAAATCAACCTAACTTCCACACTGTTCTTGTACCTGAATTTCCTCTTTATCGATTATATCCCCAATCCCTATCCATTGTATTTTCTCCTTCGCTTCCTCTACCCCCTTTAACCACAATCCACATTCTCAATCTTAAATTTAAATGCTGCCTTAACCTGGCTTCTAAATTATTTTAGTGGGATGTATATTCCTGTGAGTCCCTTCAGCTGTACTACTGATTCCAGCTGCAGGTTGTAAGGCCCCTGAGCTGAGCTATACATTGGAGCTAGGCAACCTCACTGGTGGATGAATGTACTGCAGCAGAGCTCACTCTCTAATTATGCACCATGTAATGCATAAAGGGGTCCTAATGGAGAGATGAAAAGTCAGCAAGCAAAGGAGAGCAGTAGTGCTGAAATTGAATTCATCCTAAAGTCTTGGTGAGTACCTTCGCAAGGTGGACCCTGTTTTTCACAAAATCTCACCAAGGCAACCATGATATAAAGACTGTATTTATATAGCATATATCATGGACAGAAGTAAGTCAAAAACAAAAAAAGATAGCTGGGTGCACAAGTCCCAGGATTAAAAAGTGCCCAATCCTGGTAGGCACACTGATGCCAGGACAGGAAAAAATGACACTGTAGAATCGTCAAAATCTAGAAGCATTTCTACAATGGGGCCAGGCCCGGCCCAAGGGGAGGATGGCCCCCCTGTTGTAGAAAGAAGTAGCAGTCCACAAAAAAATTACAAAAACTGATAGGCCAAAGAAGAGATATAAAGATGATTGAGTGGACTTTTGAGGATAAGAAAGAAAGTATGTAGTGTTCATAGGTTCACAGGTAGGTACTAGGCTATCTGCCCGAGGGCATTTATAAGCCTAGCCAGAGTGTGTCAGCTTTCGCCACCCCATTGATTAATTAACTGAGCCTCTGTCAAGAAGAGCCAAAGAAGTGCTCCCAGGGGTGTATTTTCTGTTACCCATCCACTCGTCAAGGTTTCTCTTGAAGAGTGTTAGTGAGAGGCTCTGCCTAATGTAGTTAGGAATTTTGTTCCAAAGCATGGGGAGTCTCTGTGACAGGAATCTATCCCTCCAGCATGTTCTATTTATTGCTGTGGTGAGGTTTAGCTCACTAGAGCGAGTGGCTCACAGTGACTTGGATTTCTTTAGGTGGAGCATGTCCATCAATTCTGAGTTGGACATCGCTTTGTAAGTCAGGCAGAGATCACCTCTGAGTAAGCGATATACCACTGAGTACACCCGGAGTTTTTCCAGTCAGGCTGCATAGGGCATATGTTTGAGGCCAGTAATCCTCTTGGTGAAGTACTTTTGTGGTCTTTCCAGCTGTTGGAAGTGTCTTGTGAGGGTATGGGGTATTGTACTCTATGATGGGTCTAATGAGTGACGAGTAGAGGGGCACTATAATCTCTTTATTTCTAGATGTGAACCCTTTAGTAATTAGACGGGCTACATAGAAGGATGTCCTAACTACTTTGGCAATATGATTGTCAAAGGAGAGATTACTATCTACCTGGGTCCCCAGATCTCTTATTACCACTTCTGTATTAAGGGGGCTGCCACCTATGTGGTAATTCATGGGTGTTTTGTTTTTCCCAAACAGGATGACTATGCATTTTTTGGCATTTAGCTTGAGACCATGACTTTGACACCAGGTGTGCGTCTCAGTAAGGCTCTTTTGGAGAATGTCCGTGTTCAGCCGGAGAGTCAGTTATGGCTCCCAGTTTGCAGTCATCGGCGAACTTGGTTAGCCATAATCTTCTTGTGTTTGCCTGTACTTCTGAGAAGTATATGCCGAACAGTAAGGGTCCCAGGACTGAGCCTTGTGGGACACCACTTGTGACTGGTTTAGAGTCGGACCTGGAGCCTGCTATTCTTACCGTGTGAGTTCTGTCTGTAAGCCAGATGGCAACCCATCTCGTGACGTAGGGGTTTATGTTCAGGCTGGTGAGTTTTTCTATAATTCCCGAGTGGGGAATGGTGTCAAAAGCCTTGGCGTGGTCAAGGTAGGCTGTGTGAACCACCTTCCCCTCATCTATGGCCTTGGTGACTGTCTCGAAGAAGTCAACCAGGTTTAGTACGCATGATCTGCTCTTAACAAAGCCGAACTGGATCGGGTCAAGTGTTTGGAGGTTCCCAATGTCTTTGTTAATGAGTTCCATGATGATGCACTCCATAGCCTTACAGACCAGGCTAGTCAGGCGATAGTTACCAGGGTCAGTTGTGGCCCCTCCTTTGTGGAGCAGAATAACCGTTGCTGTGCACCATTCTATGGGCACGTGGCCTGTGGAGAGGCTGAGGTTGGACAGTATGTTTAGGTGGGGGGTTAGTTCATTCTGTAGTTCGTGCAAGACGCAGCCTGGGACACCATCTGGCCCCACTGACGCTGTGCTTCTGGCTTTTGAAAGGGCTGTTTTTACCTGTGTGTCTGTGATTTCTGGGACACTACACTTTTCCGGTATTGTTGTGGGCCCTTTTGGGAGTGAGAAGGGGGTGAAGTTTGCACTGAATCTATCTGCCAGGATGTTGGCAATATCAGTAGGTTCAGTATATTTTGTGCTATTTTGCACTAGCTCAGAGCATATCTGCGAGTTGCCACTTAGATCCTTGACATAGCTAAAGAAAGCTTTGTGATTATCTTTCGAATCCTTGGCTATTTTTCTTTCAAAGTTAGCCTTGGATGATTTTATGAGGGACTTTAGTTTCTTACTGATACTGATCAGGGATGTCTTTTCTTCTTGGGATTTGCCTTTTTTCTGAACTAGTTTCCTCCTTCTATTGTATAGCCTGTTTATGGCAGGGGTCCACCAGACTGGTTTCCTTCTCTTAGGGGAATGAGTCTTGGTTTTGCTAGGGATGGCACAATCCATGCATCCTTGTAGGTGCTTATAGAGTGCATTTGTAAAGGTTCCTGCATCTTGGACACTGTTATCCTTTAGCGTGGGGGCTGTGAAACTTACCACCACTGTCTTAAGTAAGGTGAATTTGCTATAGAAAAGTTTTTCACTGTGGTTTCCTTGGTTGGGGGTGGTGGTGTGGTGTGGACATCCAGAGTGATTAGTTTATGGTCTGATCTAACCAGTGACGGGTTGATCCCCGGTGTGGATCATCTGTCGTCCATGTTGGTGATGACCAGGTCCAATATGTTTTCACCTCTAATAGGGGAGTTTACCAGCTGATCCAGGGCATTTGAGTTGATAAATTCCAGGAACCACTGGACCTGGGAGTTTGTACTTGAGTAGTTTTCCCAGTTAACGGTAGGGTAATTGAAATTGCCCAATATCAGGGTGTTCAGTAGGACCTTCATGTTTTCCATTGTCTCCAGAAAGGCGGAGTGATGGTCCTGGGTCATGGTGGGTGATCTGTAGCAGGCCACAATTTGCAATGCAGATTTTCCCGATGTTAGTTGCACATGGATGATCTCAGAGGTATCATGCTGCGCCACTAACCTGGAGGTGTAGGTATCCTTGATGAATATGGACATACCCCTCCTTTTGTGTTTCGGTCCATGTTCTGTGGCCGAAATGTGTGGTATGAGTTGTAGCCCGGTAGTGCTGGGGTGCTCTGTGGAGCCTTGAACCAGGTTTCAGTTACTGCACAGATGTTGACGTCCCCCATACTGAGGAGTGCTTCAAGTGTGTGCATTTTGAGATTTAAACTCCTGGTGTTGAGTAGCTTAACCCTCATTTTTTTAATATGTGCTGTTTACAAAGGTGGGTTTGACTTTTGAGCCTTGCCTAAAAAAAAGGCACTGTGGGGGCAGCAAGAGCCTTGGCCAGTATTCGAAAACCTAGGGGTGACAGGTGCAAGTCGTCTTTTACGAAGCAACGAGGCTTGCCGAGCATGTTGTCCCAGGCTGACAGACACTGGATCCCGTTTGAATGACACCAGAAGCTTAGCCAATTGTTGAAATTGATCATTTTTGTCTTTATATTGCGGTATCATTCTTGGTGAGGGCAGGATACTACTCAGGGTCAGGGTCATATCCGCCTGGGCTACATGATCAGAGAGTTCTTCCATGTCTCTTTTCAAGTAGTCCAGGGAAGTACGTCTCAGGTCATTCACACCAACATGAACAATGACAGAGTCATATTTGTACTTGTTCTGGAGTGACCTGAGTGCTTGTGTTATGTGGCCGATTCTGGCTCCCGACAGGCAGCTAATAGTAGCCTTCTCCTTGTCCAGCCTAGTGAGTGGGACGTCAGTGTGCCTGACTATAGAGTCGCCTATTACTACTATTATACAAAAATCCCAGAATTACCAGACAGAGGATATACAAAGAGATTAAGAGATAAATTTGAGGAAAGAAAAATACTTTCACTGAAAAAACTGTCAGAAGCTTCAAATACAAATTTGTGTTCATTAATACAATTTTTTGAAAAACAGTATATAGATCAAGAAACTTTGATCTGTTTGGAAAAAGAAACATCTGAGGAAGTGTGAAAATGTAAACAACAAAACCTAGACATTTTGAAAAGTATAAAAAAGAAATATGGACATGGGAAAGAAAGAGAGATTTGATATGGTGCAATATTTATGCAAAGGAGAAAGCCAAGTTAACCAATATAGAGAAAGCAGTCACAAAGATATTCGAAGAGCAATACAGGCAAAAGCATCCAGATATGGAAAATTTCACAATAAAAAAAAAATAATATCACAAAGATGGAATGTGGAAAAGAAGACTAATAAAGTAGAAGTTAAGGAAATAGAAGTCGAAGTTATGGAGTGTCTGTGGAGTGAAGGATTTAATATAGAAAGCCTAACACAGACTGCATCACAGCATAATGGAGTGAGTCCCAAAAGTAAGGAGAAGCAGGAAGATCAGGAGACACCTGAAGAAGAAATGTGGACATGGGAAAGAAAAAGAGATTTAATATGGTGTAATATTTATGCAAAGGAGAAAGCAAAACTAACTGATACAAAAATAGCAGCACCAAAGACATTTGAAGAGAAATACAGGCAAAGGAATCCAGATATGGAAAACATTACAATACAAAAAATAAGAAGACAAAGAGGAAAAGTAGAAAAGGAGATCAGTAATGGAGAAGTTAAAGAAATAGAAATGTGATTATGGAGCACCTGCAAAGTAAAGGATTCAGTGTAGAAAATCTAATGCAAAAGGACAACAGGATAGAGCAATGGATATCCAAATTAAGGGGAAATCAGTGGAAAAGGAAGCAATTGGTCAGGTGCCATATCAAGATATTTTGGAGCCTTCCACAGGAAACCAGTATAAATGTTCACTTAAAGCTAGACAGCAAGGGAAGGAACAGGAGACTGCAGAAACTCTGATGCAGTCAATGTTGAGGAGTGAAAGGCAAGTGAGTTCACATATAACAAAGCAACGGATAGCACAGAATGAAATCTAAGATAAGGTGCCACAGGAAGATGCTATAGAACTTTCTATAGAATGCTCGGAGGAAATGGAAACAAAGGATGTGCCCTTAGTGTGGAAGAAAATGAACTAAGGGAAGAGTTGCTTGATTTAATGGACATAGACAGATACATTAAAATCAATGAAAGAAATAGACTGCAGAAGGTCAATAAAACCCCAAAAGTCAGAGGTCTGATAAAACAAATGAACACAGTAATTAGGACTGTCCACAGAAATCCATGCAATATAATAGAAGTAAACAGGATATGTTACTGTGCAGCTAAATTAATAACTGATAAAGTTCTACCACAAGAGCACAGGGTAGTGAGGCAAAGGAAGGGAAGAAATAGAATATCATCATGGAAGTATCGCATAGAGAAAGATATAAAGCAATTAAGACAAGAAGTGTCAATGTTAGAAGACTATAGAAGAGGGAATAGATCAATAAAAATACTAAGAAAGATAAATGTGACAAAAGCAGTGCGCAGTATTAGAACAGATCAGGATCAATCATGCACTATCGCAAATAATAAATTAAAAAATTTCAGCACAGGCGGAAAAACTTAGAAGATACACAAATAAATATAAAGGAAAAGTACAAAATAGGCAATTTAGTGATGACCCAAAGAAGTTTTATAGAGAATTAGGAAACAAGGTAAAAGGAATTGAAAGACCGCCAAAAAAAAAAAATAGATGCATTTTGGAGAAGTATCTATAAAGATCCTGTGGAACACAACAAAGATGCTAAATGGATAAAGGAAGTAAAAGAAAGAATAAGAAGTTTAAAGGTACAGGATATGAAATGGGATGAAGTAACAGCTAGAGAGATTGAAACAAAGTTAAGAAAAGCCTCTAATTGGAAAACCCCAGGCCCAGATACAGTGCCTAACTTTTGGTTAAAAGTATTAACATCTTTGCATGAAGACCTAGCCATGAGTAAGAACTATTTATATGCACACCCCAAACAGACACCAGTCTGGCTAACAACAGGTAAAACAATGCTCCTATTAAAGGGTGAACCTGCAAGCTACCCCAAAAATTATAAACCAATAACTTGCCTTCCGACGACATATAAACTATACACGGGAACTGATGCTGACAGAGTCTATAGCCATTTAGAAGAAAACTCAATAATGGCAGTAGAACAAAAGGGCAAGGATCATTTGCTGTTAAATAAACTCACAGTGGAGAACTGTAAAAAGGGGAAGAATCTAAGTATGGCATGGATTGACTACAAAAAAAGCATTTGATAGTATCCCACATTCATGGAAAAAAGATTTCTTAAAATTGTATAAGATACAGCCTACACTGATCGACTATGTTACAATGACCATGAAACAATGGCAGACCACTTTGCAATTAAACCATGATAAAGGACAAATTATTATCCCAGGGATAAAAATTCAAAGGGGGATATTCCAGGGTGACTCTCTGTCACTGTTGCTGTTCTGCCTTGACCTTAACCCCTTAATCTGTTTACTTAACAGCTTAGGCCATGGCTACAATTTGGCTCCTAGAAAACAACAAAGTCTAAAGACTTCCCATCTTCTATTTGCCGATGATTAAAAACTGTATAGCTCATAGGTTCATAGGTTGGTACTAGGCTATCAGCCCTAGGGCCTATACAAGCCTAGCCATAACAATTCCCTGGCTATTTCTTCCCACACTATTTACTTCCCTGGACCCCTGTCTAGCAGGGCAACTGACGTGATCCCCGGGGTGAATTTCCTTTCTCCCATCCAATCGTCAAGGTTCCTTTTGAAGAGGACCAAAGAGGCACTCTGCTTGACATGTATGGGCAATCTATTCCAGAGTCTGGGGAGTCTCTTGGTCAGGAACCTATCCCTCCAGCATGTTTTGTTTATTGTGATGACAAGGTTTAGATCCCTGGAGCGTGTGGCTCTGAGGGTTTGGGATTTCTTTAAGTGTAGCATGTCCAAAAGCTCAGGGTTTGACATGGCCTTGTATGTTAAGCAAAGATCGCCTCTGAGTAGACGATATGCGACAGAGTATAGCTGGAGTTTTTTAAGGCGATCAGTGTAGGGCATCTGCTTTAGGCCTGTGATTCTTTTAGTGAGGTATTTCTGTGGCCTTTCCAGTTGTTGCAGATGTCTTGAGAGGTACATACCAAACGGGGCATTGTATTCTATAATGGGTCTAATGAGGGATGAGTACAGTGGGACAATGACCTCCTTTTTTCTGGATGAAAAGCCCTTAGTGATGAGGTGTGCCACATAGAAGGATTTCCTGACTGTTGTGGCAATGTGGTTATCGAAGGTGAGACCACTGTCCACCTGTGTCCCTAAGTCTCTTATCAAACATTCGGTGTTTAGTGTACTGCCACCTATATGGTCATCAGATGAGGAACTGAAAGCACAGCTGCATGTTGTCAAAACTTTCTCAGATGATATTAGAATGTAATTTGGCCCTGATAATGTGCAAAAGCAACCTTTACAGCAGGAAAACTGCAGCACCAGGAAAACATCAGTTTGGGACAAGAATGTGATATAAAAGAACTTGAGCAAGAGGGAGTGTATACATACTTGGGAATTGATGAAGGATCAGCAATAAAACATGAACAAATGTGAGTAAAACTTAATAAGGAATAGTTTCGAAGACTTAAATTAATCCTGAAAATAGCACTTGACATCTAGAAACAAAATCCAAGCAATAAACCAATTTGCTCTTCTTGTCCTAACTTACAGTTTTGGAGTGATTGATTGGCCCCAAACGTATTGGATAGATTAGATATTAAAACAAGAAGGATGCTTCATGCTCACTAAATGATCTATAAAAATCAGTGCATACCAAGATTATATATTCCCCGTTCTGAAGGAAGGATGGGCCTCCTTGAAATTGATTACATGTACAGATCTGCAGTTGTGGGACTCCACACATATCTGCTGACTTCACGAGACACAAACGTAGTGAAAGTTTTGAAACATGACAAGAATAAATCTAAGATGACTTCCCTGCTTAATCTAGCAGAAGCATATCGCCGTCAAACAGGAATGGAAATCGGACTGGAAGTGGATAGAAATCAGGCAGCAACTGAATGTGCCAAAAAAACAAAAAAAAACTATAAGGTGAAGGATCAGATGAAAAGGCAAGACATGTGGAAAATGCATAAATATAGTTGCAAGTATAGAAAACTTCTGGAAGAATCTCAGGTTGATCAGGAATGAATGCAGGAATGGTTAAGGAGAGGTGAATTCAAACCAAGAAATGAAAGGTTAATATTGGCAGCTCAAGATAGTGGGCTACATACACACTGGTTTACAAAGTCCATTAAACGTGTGGGAGAAACAGACAAATGTAGGTTTTGTAAAACCGAACTGGAAACAGTTGCACACCCTGTTGCTGGTTGTGACATACTAATGGCAGAAGGACTGTATACTGAAAGGCATAATAATGTGGTGAGACTGTTGCACTGGGAATTATGCAAACATTACAGTTCTGAAGTGGCTGAAAAACACTGGAAACATGAGCCACAAAGCATCATAGAAAATGATGAAGTCTACATCACATGGGATCATCCATTACCAACAATTCAAAAGATAGATGCTAGAAAAACAGATATCTATACTGGTCCAGGTAAAGAAGACAAAAGTAGCACTGATTATTGAAATTGCCACACCCAGTGACTACAGTGTCCTGCGCACAGAGATACATAACTTTATAAAATATCAGAATCTGCAAGCAGAAACAAGAGCAATGTGGAAGAAAGATACCCAAATAGTTCCAATAGTAGTGGGAGCAACGGGGTCTTATAAAAAAAGAGTCTAAAATCTTATTTAGATATGCTACCAATACATGTAACTCCATACGAACTGCAGGAGGAGTCATTACTGGGCACATTGCAGGCGCTGCGAAGATCACTTTTGGCAAAGAGTGAAACAATACTAATTTCATGAACTTTAATTGTATTTTGACTTAGGAATGGCGTCCATTCCCATCATAGTATTAGAAACCCAAAAGACCTGGAGAAATTAAAAAAGGGAAAGACAACATAAACAACTCTTTAAATTATTTAACTTATAAAACTACTGCAGGCTTGCACATGCTTAAAATCAGTCATATAGCATTACCAAGGCTAGCTGGCAGTACAATATAAATATTTATCTATATACCTATATCTACTTCTTTAGCTATATCTGTTTATCTATCTATCTATCTATCTATCTATCTATCTATCTATCTATGTATATTCAGTATGTGAGTGTGTGGGTGTTTTTGTGTGTAACTAAGTAATACTGTGGAGCCTGAGATGAAAACCCACTTTTAGGTAGCCCTTTTCAGCTGAAAACCCTCAACTTTACTTTCTTTGTACTTCCAGTACTTTGCAGGTTAAACAGCTTCTTCTTCTTCCTGCTGCTCCCATTAGGGGTTGCCACAGCAGATTAACTGTTTCCATTTCTTCCTGTCCTCTGCATCTTGCTCTGTCACACCAACCACCTGCATGTCCTCTCTCACCACATCCATAAACCTTATCTTAGGCCTTCCTCTTTTCCTGTTACATGGCAGCTTCATCCTTAGCAACTTTTTCCCAATATACCCTGCATCCCTCCTCAGCACATGTCCAAACCAATGTAATCTTGCCTCTCTGGCTTTGTCTCCAAACCTTCCAACCTGAGCTGACCCTCTAATATACTTATTCCTAATCCTGTCCATCCTCGTCACACCCAGTGCAAATCTTGACATCTTCAGCTCTGCCACATCAAGCTCTGACTCCTGCCTTTTTGTCAGTGCCACTGCCTCCAACCCATACAACATAGCTGGTCTCACTACCCTCTTGTAGATCTTCCCTTTCACTCTTACTGGTACTCGTCTGTCACAAATCACTCCTGACACTCTTCTCCACCCACTCCATCCTGCCTCTACTCTCTTCTTCACCTCTCTTCCACACTCACCATTACTCTGAATTGCTGATCCCAAGTACTTAAACTCATCCACCTTCGCCACTTCTACACCCTGCATCCTCACCATTCCTTTATCCTCCCTCTCATTCACACACATATATTCTGTCTTAGTCCTGCTGACCTTCATTCCTCTTCTCTCTAGAGCATATCTCCACCTCTCCAAGGTCTTCTCCACCTGTTCCCTACTCTCACTACAGATCACAATGTCATCTGCAAACATCATACTCCACGGGGACTCCTGTCTGATCTCACCTGTCAACCTGTCCATCACCACTGCAAATAAGAAAGGGCTCAGAGCTGATCCTTGATGTAATCCCACCTCCACCTTAAACGCATCTGTCACTCCCACCGCAGACCTCACCGCTGTCACACTACCCTCGTACATATCCTGTACCACTCTTACATACTTCTCTGACACTCCCGACTTCCTCATACAATACCACAACTCCTCTCTAGGCACCCTGTCATATGCTTTCTCTAAATCCATAAAAACACAATGCAACTCCTTCTGACCTTCTCTGTACTTCTCCACCAACACTCTCAGGTTAAACATACTTTAGTGAAAACAATACAGTACTATGTCCAGGTTGCTTCTGCAATTTAGTGGCAAACTTCATTACTGGGTACTCGCAGAGGGAAAAAGAGTAATGTAAATGTAGTCTCATTTTATCACATCTAACTGCAAAGCAGGAAATCTGAATGCAACATCTTGGATCTTCGCATACTTCTAGAATAGCTAACTCTGTTGCCATCTTTAAAACCTATTTAAATCTAAAACTTCTAACTGGGTTTTGTTTTTTCTAATGCTTACTGAGGTCACTATTTCCCAGAAAGTGAACTACAAAACAATGATCTGCATTATAATTTTAAAATCCCTTGGCAGGAAGGTACAGATGTGTAAGATGCACTTATCGTAAGAGCAAATGCTTGAATGCCTTACTGGTGCAGTAGCCACTTGTTATTTGGGTTACATCCTGCCCAGGATATAATGGCCGGTCAGTCTTCAAAAGTCTCTGGCTCCCCTGTACACATGCTCCCAGGCTACTGTGTCTCAAGATCCACAGGGAAAAACTGGCGCCTGGGTACCAATTTCTAGAAGACTTCTTTGCTGTTCAAAAGGGACAGAGCTGACTTGTTTTGAAAATCCAAAAAAGTTAGGAACTTATAACTTTCATCTAAAAAAAAGTAACTATATGCAGAAAAGGGGCGGATGGAGGAAGCTGTGGTGACTGCAGCAGTGAGGAATGCAAACATCTACTGCTTTCTTTACAGCAACTTGCATAACTGTATTATGTTCACTATTTTCAATGCTTCAGTAGCCTATAGCTATTTATTTAGATTACCACAGTTTATCCATCTCAGGAGAACGAAGGATTAGGATCTAAAACCCTGGAGTACGGTCATAGTAAAGCCTGTTTTGAGCCTGTAGAAGGAATCCAGTTTGTAAAGAGTTGTAAAAGTATGAACAGAGGACCAAGAAGCTACCGCTCTGAAATGCAATTCCGGCAAACACCTTTCCATTGACACCTAATCAGAGAAACAATTTGCTGAATGTAATAAGGGCAAAGACGTAGTTGGCCAACAACAGAACTTTGCCCTTTTCTCCACTGTAGTGTGATCTAGGAGTTGGTATATATGATTAGGAAGGGTATGGGGGTGAAGCTCCCCACTTAGATGGATTTGATTCACGTAGATGTTGGTATGTTGTGCTGCAGGCAAGTATTTCCTTGCCTTATTAACTTCAGCAAATTGTTTCGCTGATTAGGTGTCGATGGATAGGTGTTTGCCAGAACTGCGTTTCGGCGACGTAATATAGACCTCCCCCTAGAATGCTTCCAGAGTCCAACCCTTTCCAATATACCATCAAAGAAGACAAGGCTCTAGAAAATGTGCCTTGACTCTTCCTGGAGTAGATTTGCAATAGTGGGAATTACAAAAAACAGTAGAAAGGGATAACCATATTGAAATAGTTTGTTCTGACTTGGACTGCCCTTTCTTTGTCCCATCACTGGAGATAAACTGCTTTTCAGCTTTCCTAAAGGACTTTGTTCTGTCCAGTCTGTTCCAAGTTCCAAAAATCCTTTCTCCTTCATTTTTAGACTCTACATAGAAACAGGGAAATTGGTAGCTTGATTCAATGTGAACTACGAAACAACTTCTGACATGAATAAGGGATTTGTTCTGTCTCTGTGTAAAATCAAATGGGATTCACCCACCACGGCAGCTTCCAATCCAGATACTCTTGAGGAAATCACAGTAATAACTAACAAAATCTTCTAAGTTATGAACAATAAATCAGTTGCATTAGCTGATTCAAAGGGGGGCAAAGTTAACTTTTCCAGCAAAAAAATAAGATCCTAAGTAGACGCCATTTGTTTCCTATGTGATCTCACATGTAAACCCCTTTCAAGAATTGCTTGAACAAACCAAGAAAGTAAATGGGATCCATGGGCAGACATGCTGAAATGTCTGAAAAATGAACTTTGATAGAGGAATAAAACAGGGAACAGGATAGTAACTCACACAAGTATTTAAAAAACAGTGGTACACAACCCCTGACTGGGTCCTGGTTATTAGTGTGGCACCAACTACCAAATCTTTTCCACTTACTAACAAAAGATTTCCTGGTAGCAAGTTTTCTTGCCTCCTCTGTAGATCTTCTTCATGAATAAGGTGATTAAAAGATATCAAAACTGAACTACCCAGGCAGTCAGTTGTAGCTGTTTAAAACTGGAGTGCACCATACTCTCCCTATCTTATGTGAGTACAGCCAGTCTGTGAGTAAGCTTGTGGTAACTGCCCTTGGCCAATTCCAAAGATTCATAGGTGAATACGAGGTTAACTGCCCTGAAAGGCCACTTTGAGCCTAGCCAATAACTAGAGGTCAGAATTAACCGTGAACTTTGTGTCTATGAGGTGAAGACCTCAACCATTATTTTAAACTCACCCCCTAAATTTGTAATCGGATGTTACATATATACCAGGTTCGCACAGGTTCATAGGTGATTACCAGGCTGACAACCTCAAGGGGTCTTTTTAAGTCTAGCCATGCTTCCCAAGGTGAGAATCAAACCCTCTACCTTGCATCTGCGAGATAAACACCTTAACTACTACTTTAACTCATTGTTCATTTAAGAAGAGAGAACCACTATTGCCTTTCCCAGAAGGGAGTCATTATCATAATCTTAGCAGAGTGCTTCTGAATCTTCAGAATTACCCTGGATATCAGCGGGAAGGGTGGAAATGCATAAACGAACATTCCAATAACAGGAATGAAAAAAAACATCTGTCTTCTAGACCTACGTGTAAGGAGTCCTGGTGTAGAATATGTCGTCTGCTTACAAAGGAAGCAAACAGATTTTATTAGAAGCATTCCCTTCAACTGAATCAAGTCCTGGAAGACACTCTTTTTCAATTTCTATCTATTTGGGTCTGTCTTGGTCCTGCTCTGCTTGTCTGTCATTACATTTTGCTCTGGCTGAATATAAGACACTTGGATGGTTAAACAATGCTTCAGAGTGACTTCCTAAGCCACAACAGCCAGACTGCATAGAGGGTAAGACCTGGTACTTCTATTTGTTTATATACCACATCACTGTGGTGCTGCCTGTCATCACCTGCAGAGATCCCAAGGACCACAGATGATGAAGAGATTCTACAGCATGAATCACAGCCAACATATCTTTGACACTTATGTACTTAGGCCTGTCTGTTTTATTCCAAAGACCCTGAACTTCTACCTCCATTGCTCAGCAAAATCTGAAGTGTCTGTTGATACAGATTGAGCTGGAGTTAGAAGAAAGAGTGGGAGAAATCTGATGTCTCTATCACAGCAGCTCTCTTCACAAAACTCAAAAAGGGAATCTGAATTACCTGATGATGACAGTATTGGGTCCATACAGTTTTTAAGAACCACTGGATTTTTCTCATGTGCAACCTGGTAAGACGACTCATGAGAATCATAGATGCCATGAATCCTAGAATCCTGAGATACTCCCTGGCTGAAGCCTGAGATTGATTTGAGAATACTTCCAGATACAAACTCACTTTCTCTTGGGTTGGGAGTGCTTTTGGAAGGAAACATCTAGAAGGAATCCTAGAAACTTAATCCTGTGAAAAGGAATTAAGGAGGATTTTTCACTGCTGACCTGAATGCCCAGGTTGAGAAGATTTGTAACCCATGAAAAGGAAATCCTGACACCTGGAAAAAGACTGCAAAGATAATTAAGTCATCTAAATAAAGAAATATGTAAGTACCCTGCAGTCTACAAAGAGCTATCACTGGAGCTAGATGTTTTGAAAACACCCTTGAAGCTGTAGATAACCCAAAGGGTAATGCAAAGGACTGACAATGTGACACAGACTCCTCTACATTCTCATGGGATGTGATGATAAAGAGAAGTTATGTTCTTACCATAAAGTTCCATCTGTGTTGTTGATCTTTACTCATTCTTGACTGACGGATTCAGTTCTGAACCCTTGGAACTGACTCAGCCACTATACAAAGCTCGTGCCAGCCAAAAACTCTCAAGCTAATGCTCGATCCATACTGCCTCTCTTTCCATTACCTCAGATCGAGTTTGCCTACCATGAAAAAAATATGGAAACTCTGAACAACAACCCTATAAAACCTCAGGACTAGATCCGAACCTCCAGGAGTCTCTAGGAAGGGGCAAGAGAGTGGGATGTCAAGAATGAATGAAGATTGACAACACAGATGGAACGTCATGGTAAGAACATAACTTCTTTATCTGATATTGCCAAACTTCATTCATTCTTGACTGATGTGACAGAGTCCCCAGCTTCTTTAGATCCTGGGATGCCCTAAGGAAGGATATTCCTGAGCACCATAGAGCCAATGGATGCTCTTCTTCTGGAGACCATGTTTAATTTGTAATGAGTGATAAAGTATGAGGGGTAACCCAAGTTGCAGCTGCGCATATGTCTTCCATAGAAGCTCTTGAATGCAAGACCACTGACGTGGAAACAGATCTCGCAGAATGAGCTCTAACTTTTGTTGGTAGTTTGAGTTTATTCTGGTTGTATATAAAGGTGATGCAGTTTCTTAACCATTTTGACAAGGTGACGTTTGAAACCGGTTTTCCCAATCTGGAGCCTGAAAAAGATAAAAAAATTTGGTCTGATTTTCTAGAGGCTTTTGTTCTGTCTAAGTAGAAGCGTAACTGCCTCTGGACATCCAACATATGCAGGCAGTACTCTCCTTTGTTTGAAAAATTTGGAAAGAAAACGGGCAAGTCTATAGTCTGGTTAATATTGGACTCTGATTCCACTTTAGGAGGGAAGGAGGGATTGATTCTGAGTGATATTCTCTCTCTGTGGAAGATGATGTAGGGATGACTCATGTATAAAGCCTGTAACTCTGAAATTCTCCAAGCAGATGTGACAGCTTCTAGGAAGAGGGTTTTCCAAGATAAAAACTTGAGGTCATAAGTGGATGCTGGCTCAAAAGGCTGACAAACTAGGCATTGCAAGATTAAGGTCAAATCCCAAGCGCTATTGGATCTTTGAAAGGTGGCTTCAAATGTTAGGTGCCTTTAAGAAAAAGTTTGCAAAGATGGTGTGACATTAATGAGTGATCAACAAAACCATTATGAGAATTCGAGATGGCACCTAAAAGAACTCTAATGGTAGAGGTTGAGGCTCCCAAGTGAAATAAGGTGACTTAAGTATTCCACAACCTTATCTACTGGAGCCAAGAAAGGATCAAAGCCATTTGCATCTGACCAAATAGAGAAACTTTTCCATTTGTCACGGTACATTTTTCTGGCGGATGGTTTATGAGGAGCCAGAAGTATCTTTTGCACTCGGGAGGACACATTGTTCTGCCTGGCAATCATTTGAAGTGGAGAAACCAAGCCGTCAGCTTGAGATGTTGGAGTTTTGGCTGCATCAAGCCCTGTGGGTGAGATAGTAGGTCCAGAGCTGGATCCAGGGTCCATGGGTGGTGAACCAAATGAGATCAAAGAAAGGGAAACCAGAATTGTAAGGTGCAACAAGAATCACTGTGCTTCTCAACCGTTGGGCTTTCTTTAAAAACTGGGGAATTAGAGGAATTGGTGGAAAGGCATACAAAGTCCCAGGGTTCAGTTGTGAAGAAATGCATCTCTCGGGGACTCCCCATGAAGGGGGACTAGGGCAAAGTAACTCCTGCATTTGTGGTTTATAGGAGAGGCAAACAGGTCGCAGCAAGGCTGACCCCATTGATGAAATATTTTCGCCAATATGTTGGGACTGAGAGACCACTCGTGAGGTAGAAGGATACACCTGCTTAGTTTGTCCAAAATCATGTTGGAGTTCCCTGGAATATGCATTGCTATTAGAAAGCGGTTGGAGGCAACTGCCCATTGCCAAACTCTAAGGGCTTTCAGGCACAGTGGGTAGGATCTGGTTCCCCCTTGTTTGTTGATGTACCAGACTACTGACAATGGTGTCTGACTGGATAGCAATTGTCCCAGATGGAAGGGCAGACTGAAATGCTTGCAACTCTAAAACTGCCACCCTCAGTTCTAGGACGCTGATGTTCAGATTGGCTTCCAGTGGGGACCAAGTGCTGTGGACAGTCTTTCCCTGAAAATGCCACCCCCCACCTTATCAGGGAAGCATCCATGGTCACTATGGCCTCTTCTGGCTTCATCCACCAAGATAAATCCTTCTTGCAGCAATTTGATATTAAGATTGGATGAGACATGGGGTGAGTTAGAAGTGACCACTGTGATGCTAGGAGCCACTGAAGCAGCCTCATATGATACCTTGCTAGGGGGACTAACATTAGTGTTGCTGCCATGGATCCGAGAAGTTGTAGTACCAGACAAGCAGGGACTTTGTCTTCAGAGAGAATCGTTCAAAGTTGCAATCTCAACTTTAACAACCTGTGAAGAGGAAGGGAGGCCACGCAGGGTTTTGTATTTAGTTTTGCTCCAATGAATTTCAGGTCCTGTGCGGGAGATAGTTGGGATTTTTCTTTGTTGTTTGAAATGCCTAAGAACTTGGCAACGCATAGAACAGAGTCTATGGTGCAAAGCAACAGATGCCTTGTGGAGATGGTGAGGAGCCAGTCATCTAGATATGGCAACACGCGGAATCCCTGTAGCCTTAAGTGAGCTGCTACAACTGCCATGCATTTGGTGAACACCCTGGGGGCTGTGGTGAGACCAAAAAGCAGTGCTCTAAATTGATAATGACTGGCTCCTAGCCAGAAGTGGAGATATCTTCTGGAGTGCTTGTCCATTTTATGCAGTAATACACATCCTGAAGATCTATAGCGCACATCCAATCACCCTTCTCTAGAAAGGGAAGGACAGACTGAACCATGACCATCTGGAATGTTGTCTGTTGTAAAAATCTGTTCAATACACTGAGATCCAAGATTGGTCTCCAGTCCCCTGTCTTTTTTGGAACTAAAAAGAATCTTGAGTAGAATCTGGATCCTATCCGGTCTGGTGGGACAGCTTGGATGACTCTTTTTTGAAGCAGCTTCTGAATTTCTAAAGCTGCTATATCCCTCTGACTCGGTGGAGCATCGGAGATTCGCCTTTGTGGTTTGGGAAACAGATTAAATGGAATGTGGTAACCTCTGGTGATTATTGTCTGCACCCAGGAATCTGATGTTATTGCGAGCCAGGCTGAGTGGTGCAGATAAAATCTTCCCCCGACTGCTTCCATAGGTAAGCAATCGGGCCACTGCTCAGGAGCGCTGGTAAGGTTGTCCAGAAAAGGAATCTCTGGAGCCCTGGTTGTGTGGACCCCTTCTGCCACAGGAGGAGCGTCTTTCAGATGAGTTCCCCTCTCTGCCCCAAGGGGAATACTCGCCACGTGTGTCCCAAAAAGGCCCTTGGGTCTTCTTGAACCACATCTTTCCACTCCTCTGAGTCCTAGAGTAAGGTCATTGCAGAGTGGAAAAACGAGCGCCCACAGCAGAAAGGGTCTTTCCGTCCTTCTCACACCTGGTTAACGTGTCTCTAACCTTTGGGCCAAACAATGAAGTAGCGTCAACTGGAGCATTGACAAAGGAAGACTTAAAGGGGTCCGCAAAAATCACACAAGGGCATCCAGGTGTGACACCTAATGGCAATGCCTGTACCCACTGCTCTAGACGTCCCTTCGGCTTTATGTGCAAAAAGCAGCATAGATGAATTAGAGATAAACTCCACGGTGGCAAGCTGAGAGGCAACCTTATCTCGAACCTCGTCAGACACTGCTCTTGCCAGGATATCTGACAGCTCAGTTATCAGATGCCTTTGGAGTCTAATGAAGTATGCCAAAACATTCAAAGACCAAACAGCGAAGGTCGATGAAGCAAAGACCTGCTTCCCAAATCTGTCTATCATCCGGGACTCCCGAATGGGAGGATGGACAGTTGAACTCTCTTCAGCGAATTCCTTCTTTGTGGCTGTCGCCACCACCATGGCATCCACTGCTAAACCCTTACACCAATGGGGCTGATCCTCCAGGACTGAAAGAATTTTGTCTGGTCTCCGGAAAATAGGCTATATGGTGTCTTGAGCCTTCCATGTATGTTGTATAATTAGTTTAATTAGTTCATCAGCAGGCAGGGTCACCGAAGAAGTAGATGGTTGGGCACGAAAAGTTTGCAAGAAAACAGATTCCTCACAGGATTTTGAGAGCTTCCAATCATCCCTCTGTTTTTAAATCTCCAGGATGTCTCCAAAGGAGACATCTTCAGGAGGTGACAGTGGGGACCCTTCCCCTTCATCGTAATCTGTATCCTCAGTGACTGATTCTTCTGGAGAATCTAAGTAATTCCTCTTGCATGATCTCTTGCAGAGTAGCTCTTCAGGGGGAAGATCTGAGCAGGACTCTGAAGAGAGGGGACCCTGCACCAGGATATCTTGCTGCTCTTGTGTCCGCCCGTAGCATATTGTGGCAGCAGCGAACCACAAGGAGCAAAAATATGGTACTCTGATGGGGATGGTACCAATTGAGGGCCTGCTGAGGCTAGAGCTCTCTCCATAAACTGGAAGGCAGGCCCACCCGAAGAGGGATGAGAGCCTCAAACTGAGAATGACAGCCTCAGAACTGGAGTCATACCCTGCTCCGAAGAGCCCCCCCCAGAGTAGGAGCCAAGAGAGGACTTGAAACTACCAAGCCACCAAGAGTCATAGACAGCACCATAGAAAAAAATCGGAGCCGATCCAGGGATCTTGAAGCCGGCAGCCAAATCTCGGTCCTGTGGGTGCGACACTTCTGATGGAGTATAAGACCAGAGAGTAGGTTCTGCTACCGAGGTGAGTTCCGCTGTCGGTACTGAAGTAACTGGCACTGGGAGCATCAAAGCAGTGGGCTCCAAGACCTGCAAAGATGATGAAGGAGGAATATATGTGGGGTCTTGGGAGAGAGCTCTGGGAGGGAGGAAGGTCTGAGAGGGAGCAGGAAGGCCTCTGGCTGCCAAGAGCTGATCCACTAATCTAACTACATCCAATTCCGATAGACTCCTGGAGGAATGGACAGACATTCTCGAAGGAGATTCAGGTCTTTCCATGAATGGACTCAGCTGCTGACCCAAGAATGGGTCTACTGAAGGGGGATATCTATTTCTGTGGTACTTAGTATCTCAACCTTCAGCACCATAGAATGTTGTTTGGCAGGTGAAGATGGAACCAAAATATTACAGGTGGCAACTATCGTTGCCAGTGAGGTCATCGGTGCCGAAGACATGCTTGGTTCCGAAGATGTCTGAAAACTTTCAATGGTAGACGGCACCATAGAAGATTTTATTTTTTTTTGGTGCCACAGCAGAAGTCAGCACAACCTTCGGAACTTTTGGTTTCGGTTCTGAGGAAGGAGTGAGAACGTGAGATTTTTGAGTCTTAGATTCGTGTATCTCAGGGGAAGACGGTACCGAATGGCTGCATTTTTTTAGAGTCAGTCTTCGGTGATTTTGAAGTCTCTGCCTCAGAGAGAGCTTCGACAAAAGGACATTTCAATAAGCCCTTAAGTATCAAATTATTACATCTTTCTGCAAAAGTTCGAGCACTAAAACCCTTGTAGAGTTCACATGGAGGCTGAATTTCCAGATGAGGGACACCCAAACAACAGACGCCTGAAAGATGCCCATCTGAATCGGGCATCTTTCTGCCACAGTCTTTACACTGCTTGAACCCGGAGGTTCCTTTTTGCTTTTCTGCCATTTTGTCTAAACAAGTAAATGGCACACACACACATATGCACACACACACACACACACACACACACACACACACACACACACACACACACACACACACACACACACACACACACACACACACACACACACACACACACACACACACACACACACACACACACACACACACACACGCAAAGATAAAGATAAAGATAAAAGCAATTTTTTTTTTAAATATACAAACAATGGAATATAAAGACTACCCAAAAAAGCGAAAAGAGAAAAAGAAGAAGGACAGGGTAGGGAGAAACAATACCAATGATGGTATCAAAGAGTTATCAATGGTAAGAGGGGAGGAGAGGCTTAATACCAACAATGATTAAACAGAGATACCTTGAGGTAAAAAATGGAATAAAACATTCAAATAGAGTCACCCACACCAAAAACAGAACTATAGAGTTGAAAATACTACAGAAGAGGTTGAAAAGATAGTTAAATAGCAAAAAATGTGAGCACTTAACTGAGAGCAATGGCTGACGTATCCAATTTTCTATGCGGCAAACAAGATCTGAGGTAAAGGGAAGAGTGGCAGTATGGTTAGACCCTTAGTTTGACAGTTTTTGGCTGGCTCGTGCTTTGCATAATGGCTGAGTCAGTTACGAGGGTTCGGAACCAAACCCATCAGTCAAGAATGAATGAAGCTTGACAACATCAGATGCACCTTTTAAGTTTAGAGTTACTATGAAATCTAGAAGAGAAATACATTATGTGGGTGTAAATGACCCAAGGTGTACCTCACTGGACTGTATGAAAAGAGACATTATGAATCTCTTTAAACATGTGTCACAATGTCACAGACAAGTACATGCTTTGCATTGAGCAGCATCCTACCTTCACCAAAGGATGACCATACAGTACGAACAGAAAATGATTGATTTTAATAACTGACTTTGTTTCTGGTGCCACTCCAGTGGAATCAAATATCTACTAGCATGCAAATACATAGTTAACAGACCACTTTGCTTTGCCAAGGATGATATGCTTCAATAAATTATTTTTACTTGTAGACATCTTATGCCTTTGAGTGCTGGCCTGTGTGTTTTTTGTGGACTTAGTAATTTGGGGCCGTGCACCTGCCGTACTTGCAGGTGCTTTTCATTGTAGCTGAATATGAGACTGCACAAGAAGAGATGTTTCAAAAATAACAGAACTACAGGACAGACTACACAGGGAAAGATTTTCTGCTGTACCCGAGAAGCTGGAAGGAACAGACTATATTAATTTTATGAAAGCACAAATAAGCAACTGGACTAGTATTCCACAACAAGAATTGTTCATTGAAAGGGCACATCATGTGTATGTTCTACATCTGGCTATGAGAAAACAATCTAGACCTTTAAAAGTAAAAATGGAATCTCACCAGCAGAAGGAGTTTATTCTGACAAAACTGTAGCAGGACAAAGTACTAATAGTGGGAGGCAGCACAGTGTTTGTGGAGAATCACTACTCGTACACCATGCAGAAGAGGAGTAAATTTATTCCATTATTCAAGAAATGTTGAAAAGCAAGTGTGAGATTTAAACTGCTGTACTCAGTTATGTTTAAATATTTTTCTCTGGAGGAACAGTCATTTTTGATAAAGTACATGCTAAGGAAGAAATACAAAAGTTTGTCCAATCATAAGTGAGCTGTGATATAGAAAGAGATTCTGCTTCTTGTTCTTCTGGTAATAAAGACCGCAGAGAGACTGTGCCAGTGAAACCTCTTCCAGTGCATCAACGGAAAATGCTTGAGAGAGGGGAAAAAAGCACAAGAATTCACAAGAATTGATTAGAAGACTTGAGATTACATTTGAAAAGAAGAAGAGACAGAGTTTGGAGATGGATATAAACAGGAATATAGGAATAGAACAAGAAAATCTGGAAATATTATACTTTCTTGGACTTTGCTAAACTTGTAGGGGACTCTAAATCATATGCCCTACTTCATGTCATTAACGTTTGGAGAATAAAATCAGTAACTTGAAAACTGACAAATGTGAAATTGCAAAGCAATAATTATATTTATGAAACAGGAGAAAATAAGAAAATATGGAAATATTAGACTTTTTTGGACCTTGTTAAACTTGTAGGGACTCAAAAGCATATGCCCAACTTCATGTTATTAATGTTCAGAAAAATACCCAGGAGAGGGGAAGAGTGGGGAGAAAGTTAACTGAAAGTAAAATATTTGTTTTCTTAATAGTGCTATTTAAATTGCACATTATTTCTTTGTATGTTATAAAGTACATTTTTTCAGTTATTTTTAAGTGTAATGGGGACACTAATTTAAATAGGCATTCTCTTGTTTTTTCTTTTTTTTTCTTTCTCCCTTTTTCTCTCTTTCTCCTTGTTCCGTTTTAATAAATGTAGGCACTGCAATGTATAGCGAAAAAAAAGAAAATTAGTGTGCTTTTTCTCATTCTTGCATAGCGGAATTACTGGGTTAAAGCCATTAGTTTAATATAGTAACAAGTTTTAACAGAAAGCAGGCAGATGACAATGAAAATTGAATATTATAAGGCTTTTTACTATTGAACAGTTTTGTATCTGCCTCTCATGTCTCTAGCAGACAATCTGACAAAGAGAACTGGCTTGGAGAAAATGTTTTCTGAAAGCATGCAAGTGTTTTCCCAGCTGAGAGAGAGAGAGAGATAAAGATAAGACAAAACACGATAATTAATAGAACCACAGGCAGTACCGTGGGTCTCAGCATGGATAGTATTTCCTTTAAGTTAGCTTGAGTCTGTGTGTGTGGCTGTCAGTTTGGAACATTTGTTCCTATTAGGAGGTTAAAACTTCAACATTTGGAGATATAAACAGTTCTGTGTGTTTTCAGTAAGTTAATAGGTTTTAGGGATGCAGTGTGTGTGTGTGTGTGTGCGTGTGTGCGTGTGTGTGTGTGTGTGTGTGTGTGTGTGTGTGTGTGTGTGTGTGTGTGTGTGTATTTTTGTTTTGAGGGTTTTCAGTAAAAAAAAAGTTCTCTAGGATGTGATATAGGTTCAAATGGAAATGACAAAAAACAACTGTATAAAAGATTACCCTGTCAAATAGTACTACATGCAACACAAAAGTTAGAACTAAACATTTAGCTGTTATACATAAAAGGTGGGAATAACAATTTCTCAAGAAAATGATGCTTCCTATAATGTCTTTAAATGTCAATAGTCTCATAGATAAATAAAAAAAAGACAGAGTGGTGAACTATATTAAAATGTAGAGTGTAAATAGCTATGCTACAGGAGACACACTTGGAAATAAATTAATATGTGAATTTGATAAATGAAGGTTTTCAGGATGGTTATTCAGCGGAATACCTGGGGCAAAGGAAGAGATGAATAGTTACATTCATTGTAAGAGGAGCTCCAATAATAATAGATGAGGATAAAAAAGACAACAATGGTAGATTTGTGTAACTAAGGGCTACTGGCCAGAGAGGAGGATTACACTGGCTTTTATTTATATTCCACCTAAAACTGGTATAATGGAGCGTAAGAAAATTCTGGGAGACATAATCAGCTTTCAGCAAGGAATATTACTTACAGGTGGGGACTGGAATTTGATTTGCAACAGTGAAGATGTGTCTGGGGAGGCCCAGAAGGGAAAATATAACAAAGGAGGGTAGATGTTTAAAGAAATTTATGGAAATATTTGGCATGGGAGATCAGAATACAGTGCAAAGAGTTCAGAGTGAGTTTACATATTATTCCTCAGGATTCCAAAACTGGGCAAGGCTAGAAAGAATTTACATTTCACAGGAACATTTGCATTTAATTGAAGGTATTGATATGCACTCAATAACTATTCCAGACTGTGTGCCAATAATAAATAAGATAAAAACACAGGGTAATGAAATAAAAATGAGACACTGTCACTTTCCCACCTATCTGTTGAAAACAGAGGAATTTAAGGAATAGTTAGCAGAAATTATTCAGGAGCTATTAGAGAAGATAGAAACTTCTTCTGAAAATGTAGCTAGGGAGTAGGATAAAACTAAAGTGGAGTTTAAAAATAGGGTGGAAATAAAAGAAAGCGAGATATGGTTAAGAAGTAACAAGAATTATTTAGAGAGACTGACAAAGTATTGCAAAACAGAGGGAATCTCACAGAACAAGAAGAGGAGCAGCTGCAAATGTTAAACAGAAAATAAGGGATTACCTCGATAATATGCATGAGTTTAGAAAGACTGCTTGGTAAGCAACTGTTTTTGATAATTCCAGAGCATAAAAACATTTAGCATGACTCACGCAACAGAAAGTAGAAAGGGCCGTCACCAAGCTTAGGAAGCGTATAACAAGGAAGATAACAAGCGATCCTGTAGAAGTATTGAAATATTTCGGAAAATCTATGTAAGTTTGTATAAAGCAGAGAAATTTGGAAATCAAAAAAAGATACAAATAGAAATGTTTTGAGAAGAATTAAATATGTCAAGGTTAGAGGTAGATGACGCTTAATTACTAACAGGATAGGAGGAGATGAGATATACAAATGGAAATGTTTATGGAAGAATTAAATATGCTAAGGTTAGAGGTAGATGAGGCTTAATTACTAATGGTTAGGATAGGAGGAGATGAGATAAAAATGGTGATATACAACCAATCTACGGGAAAGTCCCCAGGAGTAAATGGTATTCCTGTGGAAGTTTGGAAGCTAGGAAGGAAAAACTGATAAAGATCTGGAAGTTTTGTTTAACAGTATTTTAAGATAAGAAGAAGTATCAACATCCTGGAAGAAAGCAGTGGTAGCTGCAGTACCTAAAGAGGGTAAAGATCCCTCACATCTGGCTTCATACAGGCCCATTTCAATACTAAACAATGATTATAAAGTGTTTATGTCTACAATGGCTAAAATAATGGCAAACGTGATGCCAAAATTGATAGATATGGATCAATGTTGTTTTGTGGAGGGGAGGAAAACATTTGACAACAGTACACTGATGATCCAGAGGGAAGCAGAATGTAAAAAAAATACCACTGTTGTTGGTGGGTCTTGATACACAGAAAACATTTGACAGAGTAAGTTGGGACTTTATGAGCAACGAAATGGAAGCATTTGCACTCCCTGATAAAATTATAAGGTTGACTAGGAGGGATCGTAGGTAAAAATTAAAGTGAGTGGGGTCCTCTCTGGTCATTTCTGCTTGAGCAGAGGAACCAGGCAGGGTTGTCCTCTTTCCCCTTTGTTATTTGCATTATACTTAGAGCCACTGGCAAAGAAAATAAGAGATTCAGAAATTCAAGGATATAACTGGTATGTTAGTCAAGAAAAGCTGGCTCTATTTGCAGATAATATTATTTTATACCTGACAAAACCAGAAAGAGACATTACAGTGCTGTGGAACATTCGGAGGCAGTTTCAGATCTTTTCAGGATACAAAATTAATGAAGATAAAACAAAGGCAACAGTGGTAAATTATGTACCCACATATGAACTGGTTCAGCAATATCCATATTTATGAGGGACATGATAAAATGAAGTATTTAGAAGTATGGATTAAAATGATTCTGGTGTGGCAGCTAAGGATATGCGGGAAGAGACAAAACAAAAGATAATGCAAAATTTGAGAAAATGGAAGCTCTGTTATATGGATATGGCTAGTAAGATACAAACACTTAAAATGCTTTTAGTCCCATTAGTCTACACACAGGTCAGGCATATTTTTATCAACCAGAGGAGAAGTTGTGGATAATAATTAATAAAGAGCTGAAGGACTATACCTGAGAGAGGAAGATGCCATGAGTCAAATAGGATAAACTGATTCTTCCAGTAGAACAGGACAGATTGGGATTACCAGATTTGAAGGGGTACTTCACAGCTTCACAGTTAAGGCTCCTATATACAGCACAAGCAGAAAACTATAATTTAAAGTAGAAGGGGTTGATACTGAAACAGTGGGGAAGCTCAAGAAACAAGGAAAGACTGGGATTTTGGATGTAGGCCTTTAAGGGGAATAACAATAATCACATAGAATATTGTATCTATAAAGCAGCAGAAAATATCTTAAGAACTAAGCCAACATGGGATTAGAGAAAGGTGATTCTACTGCAATTAAGGATATAGGCAAGAGGGACTGGAATTTACTGGAGACAACTGGCAAAGGAAACAAGGTATTTGGAGGAAATAACTATAGACAGGGAAAGATGATAGAATGGAAGATGCCAGGAATTTATTTGGACTGAAGGTTAAAGATTGCCTTCCCTATCAAGGATTGCTATCAGAGTATAGGCAAACAGAAAGAAATAGGGGGTACTAAACAAAATGCCAGTGCTAGGTAGGGTTTTTAGTAGACTCTAGAACAGAAGCTGACATTAAAAAAAGGAATAATTAGTACAGCATATAAAATATTGCATGATAACTACAAGAATCAGTCAGAGGAGTTTAGAAAGGATTGGGAAGAGAGACTGGATAAGCAATTCATAAAAAAACAATGGGAGGATATATATATATATATATATATATATATATATATATATATATATATATATATATGTGTGTGTGTGTGTGTATATATATATATATATATATATATATATTTATATATATATATATATATATATATATATATTTATTTTATTTATTTATTTACTTTTGTTTACCGGGTTAGTCCAACTGGATACATATCCATTTTCAGTGGAGGCCTGGGGAGAAAAGCTCCAGTTACACAACATATAAAATATAGAGAAACATTACATAGCATTTGAACATTGCATTTGAAGCACTTAACATTTCAAAAACAACGTATTACGATAAAGAAAGGAAAGCATCGTTAGACAGTGACATTATATAGAGTACAAGTTCTTGAGTTAACAGAAGTAGTAATAAGACAGAAGGAAAAGGTTAATAGGATTGATGATTACAGGAGAAGGGAGTGTAGAGACTAAAGGGAGGGACTAGTAATAATCAATGAAAGTAGTAAAGATATAAGGTAGGGAGCAGAAATATGTTAGCGTCAGCTATTTTGTAAAAGAAAAGAAAAGTAAAGATAGTTAGTCTGGGTTATTACAAGAGCATAACCAGTGATTAGAGAGAAAGAGTTTTAGTTTAGTTTTAAATAATGGGAGAGAGGAGAGGGTGGTCAGATCGTTTGGCAGTTGATTCCATATTTTACCCACTGTGTTTGAAAACAGAGATTTGCCTGCTAAGTTATTTGAGAAGGAAATGTGTATCAACATTTTGTTGGCAGAGCGCAGATTCTTCAGGTTATTATAAGGTCTTATAAGGGTTGAGAGAATTGGGGTGTTACTAGGTTGGTAAAGGGCTTTGTGGGCAATTGTGAGTTGATTAAATTGTAATAGTAGTGGTAATTCAAGCCAGCCTAGCTGTTTTAGATTCTGACAGTGATGGGTCCTAAAAGGAGAGTTGGTGGCAAATCTTGCAATATTACTGTATGATCTAGTCAGATTGTTAAGATTATGTTTGGAAAGATTTGTGTATATGGGGGAAGCATATAACAGGGTAGAGACTAAGTGAGTTCTGGCTATTGTGGTTCTAGTTGTTGGTGTCAGGAAGGGTTTAATGCGGTAGAGGGAACCAAGTTTTTTATTAGTAGATTTAATTGTAGAATTTATATGATATTCAAACTTAAGTTGATTGTCAATAGTAATTCCTAGCAGTTTGGTAGTGGGGTCTGGAGAGATAACGGTACCATCTTCAGATGTAAGTGTGAAATGGAGAGGGGGTGATAGGTGAGATGGGTTGAAGAGCAGCAATTTGGTTTTTTTAGGGTTAAGGAGAAGACAGTGGTTAGAGAACCATTTTTCTATAGTAGAGAAGGCTTTTTGTGTGTGAGAATGAAGTTCAGTTTGAGATGAGGCAGGGCAAATGATAGTGGAGTCATCAGCATATTGGATACAGATAGACTGCGGAATGGAGAGATAAAGGTCATTTATGAAGATGGAAAACAATAGTGGCCCTAAAATAGAGCCTTGTGGGACACCTAGACAGGTAGGAAGAAGGTCAGAAAGATAGTTTTGCCAGAGAACGGCTTGTTTTCGGTTGTCCAGCAAAGGCTTTAGATAGATCCACGAAGAAAGCAGAGGATAAATATATATATATATATATATATATATATATATATATATATATATATGTGTGTGTGTGTGTGTGTGTGTTGGCCAGATATGCAACAAAATCTAGAAAATTCAGGATTTTGCTTCCAAATGTTTACATAGATATTTTTATACACCAAGTAGATTCCAGAGAATTTTTCCTCAGGTAGACAGCAAATGTTGGAGGTGTGATGGGGAAGAAAGAGGTAAGTGGGAACATATTTTCTGGGAGTGTGGTGAGTTGGCGGACTTTAAGGATTCCCTGCAGGATGCATTGTTGGAGATGTTGGGTGGGTAGATTGGTGTGACGAGGGAGATGATTTTTCTGAGCTATGATACAGAATCGGAATTGTCTAAACATGGTAAGGCCTTGCTGTGTCTAATTATGGTGGCTGCCAAAAAAGCAATTACTAGAAAATGGAAATCAAAAGCTAAACCAACTATACAAAAATAGTGAACATTGTAACAGAGATAAAACAACTGGAAATTAGATATTTAGAAAAGGGTAGGAGCAAACTACATAGAAAAAAAATGGGAACTGTTGGAACAATACATACAGGGGAGGAATAATGTTTAAAAGAAGGCAGGACTTAATCAGCTATGTAATGTTTGACTGAAAATGACTGGGTAGATTATACGTGATGTATAATGTTTGCAACTGGGAGTGTGTTATTATGGTTTGTGATGTAAAATGCTTGCAACTAGGATTGTGTTGATGTGGTTAGTTTTCATTTATATAAATGTATGATCACCTATGTCATAAGTGATGGTTTAATAAAGATGTTTCTTGTTTAAAAGAAGGACAGGAATTGAATAATGTATGTAATTTTACTTAGGTTATATGATATATAGCAATACATGTGAAGTATAATGTTTGTATACATGAACTTGTTAATACAGTTGATTACTTTTAAATAAATGCAAATTTGCCCATGTCACAAGTGATAATTCAATAAAAGTGTTTAAAAAAAAACAGGAAATAACACTGATCATCTTTCAATGATGCAATATATCAGTAATTCCACCCTGCTCTGGTGTTTCCCTAGCCTTACTGACCTGATCTTCACACTGCAAGCAAGTTTTGACACAGCGTACGTCTGGTAAAAGGACAGTAGATTCCTACTAAATGAAGCCCAAATCAGTGTTGTTATCAGGCAAACAATTTCAGGTTGCAGATTTGGATCTAGAACATTCTATCTTTAAATCTTTAAATGGGCTACTTGATACTGTACAAAGCTTAAAGTAGCCAGGAAACTTACCAAGCTGTGCTTCTAAAACCATGCAGATGTTGTGGTAAAGCATGTAAACCAACCTCTGGCAGCAATATACACAATGACACATCAAACCAGACCCAAAAAAGTCAGTAAGCCATGTTAACCACCATTATGCTTATACAGCTTGAAAGTTTTAGGTTTAATGCTAGTTAACACTTCTGACAATGTTATCTCAAAGCTGTCTAGTATGTACCCTGCTACTAATCATAACTAAACCCTACACAGCCACAATTCATATGTGGCAAGCAGTATCAGTGGTACAACAGGCAGCACACTCACCCTGGGTGCAGAAGGTGGTGGGTTCTATTCCCACATCAAACATTTTGATTGCTGGCACTGCAGTGCAGCATAAGGATTGTGGGGCTGCATTCCTGAATGAGTCATCCTTCAGGTGAGATGTCGAACTGAGTCCTGTCTGCCTGAGATGGCAGTAGCTTAGGTAGATATATATAAAAGAGCTGATGGCACCTCATTTTTTCAGACCTTCTCTTTGCCTGGCCTGGGCACCTCTGACTACAAATCCCTAAATTGCATCTAAAACTATATGTGGACCTACAAAGCTATATAAGTATTTTTTGTACTTGCTCTAATTACCTCAGTGTTATTTATCAGTTCTGTGCTGCATTTATTGATTATGGTTGAATTTATCACTGGTTTTCAGCCAGCTCTTGTTAAAGAAATATCATCTGTTACTGCACTGCTCTTAGTTCGTTTTAACAGTATTCTGATATTTCCTAACTGCCTCTGCTCCGATACTGCAAAAGCTGTTCTGAGTTTGCCAAAATATTTCTAAGTTTGGCAAATCTTTTGTGTGTTTGTAAAAGTGTACTTGGAACATTTCTCAGGGTTTGTTAACTTATTTCAAAGGATTCCTGATATGGCAGGAGTTCTGCCTTTTGATGTAAAGCATTTGTTACCAAAACCAATTCATTTTACATTAACAAGGTTTTATTCTGCACCCTGGTGAGAGCACAGGGCTGGGTCAACCCATCTGAGTTGGGAACTGCTAGTGATCTGCATATTGTGTATTTATCTGAGTAGCCTGAGTGGTTAACTATGTAAAAGTCTTTCATCCTACCTGTGTGCAAATGCTGTTACGCTTGCCTTATATATAAGCAAACCTCTCCAGTTTAAAATCTTCTATAGGAAATGCTCTCCATAGTCTCCTACCATTCAGAGCTGTTCGAAAAGCTGCCAGTTTGTGCAAGTGCAGTGCCACTGCAGGCCAACCAACAGTATACTACTACACATTCTCACTTAGACCCTTAAGCGACTCTCCCCTACTTCCCATCTACTAAGAATCTGGTATAATGGATAGGTGCTTCTCTATCATCTCTGTCTCTGGACTAGTGGATGTCGGCATCCTGAGTTAGTGTAGTAACTGCCTCATGCTCACTGGTAACCACTTAATTTTAGAATAGACAAACACAGTGTGTGAGAGATGTAGATACACAATGTCATTGGTCGCAAAGTTCTCACACAGATACATGAAAAATGCTAACTAGACTGTCAGCATTACACCCAAACCACTCACTACCAGCATTAAGGAACAAGCACATAGACCCACATATGTGGAAGTACTCAATTGTAATCTACCCAAACCTCCAAGACCTCCTAAAAGCATTTCTCACATGTCCCAAGCACACTCAAAAAAGACAGTACCTCACAGAACACACAACTCTGAAAATCACAGTAGCCCCACTTCCAAGCCCATAAGGCAACACACCACACAGCCAAACATTCTAGTTATTGGGGATTTCGTTGCAAGACATACTGATGCCCCCCCCCCCCCCACAGTGAGCTGTCTGTCTGGAGTAAGGATCCACCGGATCATGCATGCACACTAAGGTCTTTAAGCCACAGGTACTACTATGACACAGCCATAGCCCATGTGGGCATAAACAACCTAAAATGTACTGCAATGGACTATATGAAGGAGACATGATGGAGCTTTCTGAACACGTTTTCCAGGCAGGTATGAATCTAGCCTTAACATTCTACCTTCACCAGTGATGATGATGCCACAGTACTAGCAAAAAAAGAATGACTTCAACAGTTAGCTTCTTTCTGGTGTCACAACAAGGGAATCCAATATCTCTCATCATGGGGAGACAAGATTGACAAACACGATACTTTGCTAGAGATGGTTTGTACTTGTCACCATTTGTCTTCTGAATATAGGCATATACTTTATCTATCCCTAAAGTACCTTTTTTAAGCTGTGCCAAGTTGTTAGACCTTACAACATAAATCATTCAAGACTACCTAAGGGTAGTGCTGCACAACCCTAGGAGTTTAAATAAAAAACTGCATTCCCTGGAAGCACTCCTCATCCAGGAGAATGCAGACATATGTGCAGTCACAGAAACATGGTTCAGAACCATGGAAAGCACCCAGGCTATCAAAGGCTACAGTGCCTTTCATACATTTTGATCCCCCCTCAGCTCAGGATAAAACAAAAGGAGAGGTGCCTCTGTTCAGAAAGAACAAGTACATTGTTATACTGTTCCAGCAGTATGACTCACTTAAGCTGCCGCATGCCCAACTAACCATAGGTGTGACCCCCTATCACATTCTTGCTAGCTACAGATCCCCTAACATGAGTCTGGAAAACCACACCTCCTACCTAAATCTAGTGGAACCTGTTAACATTCAGCCTACCACCATACTTATGAGTGACTTCAACTACCCATCCATAAACTGAGAGACTTACATGACTCATAATTCATTTGCTCAGTAGTTTTTGGACTTTGTCAACGCAAACTCTCTGGAGCAACTAGTTAGCTCCCCAACTAGAGACACAATTATCCTAGACCTAGTACTCACAAACATGGGGGGATGCTGCTCCCTCCAGTGCATTAACTTCTCCCTGGTAAGATCTGACCACAAAATTATATCTAACCTGGAACCCCATCAAATTCCAAACCTGATAAAAACGTTGCTAAGCAAATTACCTCAAACTAAGTGAAAACTTATTAAAATTCCAAGCCCCTTCAAACCCAGATAACACAGAGTTCTACTCTGAACTGTACACAAAAGCACTTTACAACCACATTCGTAGCTGCATAGTGGAGGCAGTACCTGTCTGGGTCAAATCTATGAATACTGGCAAAAAAACCCCACCCTAATGGACCACTAGCATAAACAGACTATTCAACAAAAGGAAAAAAATCATCTCCAAAGCCATGAAAGAACAGACAAAACACTGCAAAAAGACACTCACTAGTCTAAACAAACAAATCAGAGAGCTGGTTAAACCTACCAAAGCAAACTGAGGCAAAGATGGCCTCCCAGGTGAAAGATAACCATAAGTCGTTTTTAATTATGTTCGCAACCTCAGGGGAAACATTCAGCAATGTGGCAAGTCAGTCACGAATGGCAACACTTACACCCAGCCTGAAACTACAGCAAATCTATTGGCTGATACTTTCAGTTCTAACTTCTACCCCGATCACCTCCCACCACACTCAAAGAAATACCAGCAACCAGCACCCTGCTGGTCATTATGAGGGAACAGGTCCTTAATGCTCTCCTTAAAGCCAAAACACAACCTCCATGGTTCCCAACAACATTCCAGGATGATTCTTAAATAGCTTAAAACAGAATCTATTAGGGCCACTAGAAACCCTCTTTAAGGAAACGTTGGAGGTGACAAAGGAATCTCAACTGGCTCCGACACCCTGGGGCCAGAGACCAACAGAACCAAGGGCTCTGACACTGAAGGACAGGTTGGGGAAGGAGCTACTGGTCGGAACAGGGAAACCCATGGATCCAGATGTGGTCAGAGCAGACAAACTCCATCTGGATCTGGGGTCAAGGAACTGCCTCATCAGTCTGCCCTGTTCGGTTGGCACTGAGCTGGGAGTTGAAATAGTAGCCAGAACTGCCACAGAAGTTACACTAGACCCCAAAGCCATGGAAGATGATTGGGGCGGAGAGGAGAACAAACGAACCAAGGACCCCAGATCAGAAACAGTCAGCTCCAAGACTCAGGACATCGTGGGTGAGTGTTTCCTGCTCTCCCAGGCCTCCTAGGACTTTTTGGAGGGGGGCTACGCCCCCGAAGTGGAAGCAATACCCGAAGAGGAGGAAGGAGGTAAAAAACCCTTTAGAATAAAGTTTGCTTCTCCTATCCATCAAAGCCGTAGGGTGGAACCCTTTGCACACCTCACAGTGGCCATCCAGGTGTGCAGGCCCAAGGCAGTGCATGCACTTCCTGTGGCCATCAGGTAGTGGGATCTTATGCCCACAGGAAGTGCATTTCTTGAAACCGAGAGGTTTCTGATCAGCCATAAGGAAAATAGAAAGATGAGTTGACAAAGAAAAAGGGAAAGGGATTTTTTTTTAAACTAGAAAGAGGGAGAAGAAAACCATGGCAAGAGAAACACGATTAAAGAGTGGAAACAAAAGGATCCAAAGGCAGAAGAAAAACTACTTACAAGTAAGGAAAATAGAGTAGGAAGGCAGAAGAAGAAAATAGTACCCAAAATATTAGACAAGCGCTCACAACGTTGAAGAAATTCACGGAGGAGCTCAGAGCCCAAGGCCCTTGCTGCTGAATGAACAAGTGGCAAATGAGATCTGAGGTAGAGTGGGAAGCGAGATATTATGGATAGAAGGGAGGAGCTCAACTCTGGAATCTCAAACTTGTCAGTGGCCAGTCGGTTCTGAGGGTCGGAACCAAGACCCACAGGTTAATGAAAATGAAGATGACAACATCACATTTTTTATAGGTAAGTTTCGACATTTAAGCAAAAACAGAAGTCTGAGAGTTAGTTTAAAAACTTTTACATTCAGCAGTCACCACTGTAATGCTTAATGCAGCTTGTAAGCTATCAACCTTTTTTAAAGGTTTGGTGGGGGGTACTGTTGCTCAGTACAACAGATCATCCTGGTACAGCACTGATTATATCTCACAATTTGACTCCCTTAAAATCCTAAGAGCTCTTTTTAACCTTTTCTCAACATTAAATTCTCAGAATAAGAATTCTATTTTCAAAGTTTTTAACCATCTGAAGATTGCCTGGCCAAACTTCTCATTCCAGAAACTGGAAAATCCATCTGCCAAAATGTATGCATCCCCAAACCCGAAAATGCTTGAAACATCTGAAATATCTTTCAAAAAATAAATATGCTGTTTCTTTTTTAAATCTTTTTGATGCTAGAGCTTATTACTGAACCCTCCTTGACTCTCTCAATACCCTGTTCACTGCCAAAGATCCATCTTCATATTTATCTTTGCCACAATTCTATGCAAACTGCTCTTTGAAAAATAACGCCTCCCACTTGTCCATCTACTAACTATAATCTCTTCTCTCCAACTCTATGTGTCCCTATATCTCAGGAACAATGATTTTATTCAGACCTCCCATCACTCTACTGACTACAGAGAAAGGCTTCCACAGAACTGCTCCTATTCTCTTGTAATTCTTCTCTGCTGACATCAGAAAACACCCCGGTTTTAATTCATTCAATACAGCTCTTCAAAACCATCTATTTGAATCCTAACACCCAAAACACTGTGGTAGATTCCTCATGATTCTTTCAAGTCTCTTCTCCGTACCCAGAGCCTAACTCAATTCTGCTTTGGCTAACTGTCTGTTAATCATCAAATCTTTCCCCAGTCATTTCACTTCCTCCTCTCACTACTTAACCACTTTGATAAGGTTTTCTTACTTAACTACTCTGCAGATTAACTCAAAGCTGCATGTAAACATTTGCTTTTGTTACCCATAAATCTGGACATATTAATAATTCAGTAATCTATGTACTTTTGGCCTAAGTCAAGGCTGAAAGGAGTCATTAGGCCTGCTTACCTACCCAGTTACCAAATGTTAAACAGACAAGCCACCAAATAAATATTTTTTAGAAACTTCTTTAATTACTTTAAAAGAGAAATATGTTTAGAATATTTTTTTGAAAACTAGAGTACTCAGTCTGTGTACTAGCAGCTCTTCTAGTTTATCTAATAAAATGTTGGAATGTGAGAAAATCCAGCCTATTACTTCTTTGCTAATTCAGCCCTGCTTAGCACTACCCACCTGTGCTTTGAAACCTCTAGACAGGCAACTTTACTGCTGTATTTTATATACATGGGGGTGATGAGAAGTTCTAAGCCTGACCAACTTTCTAAATTCTGAGCATTATTTTGCCTCTGTAGTTGAAAAGAGGGTTATTTCATTTAGTAAAATGCCAATTTGCAAAACTGTAACACTATGTTTTGACTTTGTTTCAGATCACTGATTGGATCATGTCAATGAAAACTGTGGAATTTTCAAGTGAGAAACTCCAAACTGTCATCAAGTTCCTATTCCTACAGAAAACATCTCCAAAGGAAATTCATGAATGTAGATGCAAACATTGAGTGACAATTGCCCTTCCTACTCAACTGTGAAGAAGTGGTATGCAAACTTTCAGTGTGGAGATTTTGAGACTGAAGATGCAGCAAAGTCTGGGAGGCCTCAAACAGTGTCATCTCCTGAAATTGTTGACCATGTCCATGACCTGATTTTGGCAGATTGGCAAATATGAACTGAACAACTGCAGAGACACTACAGACATCCAGGGAATGTGTTGGGTTTATAATCCATGAGCAGCTAGGTATGCAGTAGCTGTCAGCCAAGTAGGTGCCCAAATGTTTGAATGCTGATGAGAAAAGATGTCAAGTGGACATTTCCAAGTTGATTTTGTGGCATTTTCATTGAGTTGGTGCCAACTTTTTGGAACAACTAGTAACTATTAATGAAACGTGGTTAAACCACTATGATCCTGAGACAAAACAACAGCCCATGCAATGGCAGCACTTAGGTTCACCAAGGCCAAAAAAGTTCAAGACCCAAAAGTCAGCAGGAAAAGTCATGGTCACAGTGCTCTGGGATCAGGAAGGTGTTGTAATGACTATCTTCCAAGGGGCCAAACAGTTAATGCAGAATATTACTGTAACCTGCTGTTCCAATTAAAGGAGGCATTGAAAAAAAAAGGAGACAGAAGCTGCGGAAAGGAGTTCTCTTTTTACAAGACAATGCACCTGTTCATAAGGCTGGAAAAACGATGGATATTTTGATGAAATTGGGGGTTGAGTGCAAAGACCATCCACTCTACTCACCAAATCTTGCTATATCTATCTCCTGTTTCCAAACATTAAAAAGAGTTTGAAAGGGCAGCAATTTTCAAGTGATTAGGAGCCGATTGCAGCAGTGGAGTAATATTTCAGTGGCCAGATGTCAGACGTTTTTTGGCAGGGTTACAGCAACTTCAGACATGATGTGCCACATGGGTTGAACTTTGGGGAGAATATGTTGATTAATTTGTAAGTTTCGTGTCTCCACATCATTCCCTTCTTAGTCAAGCTTAGAACTTTTCAGCACCCCCTTGTAAAAGTACCAGTCTTTTCACAGTTGCAATGGTATTTAATAGATTGTCTGTGGCTCAACAGATAGCACGCACCTCTGGTGCTGAAACACTAGAAGGTTGTAGGTTCTAGTCCCACTCCACTTACTTGGTTTGCCTTTTAAATAGCAATGCAGTCAGGCTTTATGGATGTGCTGCCCTTCCCACTGAGACTAACCTGGTCAACAAAGGATAAAGTAAAAAAAAAAAAAAACAATTATACAACTGTATGTCACTTCTTCTGTTGAAAAGCAGCAGTTTGGGATGTATTAATGTGAGCATTGTTTTTTTTTTTTTGTTTTTTTTTAATTCAAGCACTTTTAGACAAATGCTTATTTGCCATCTTCTAATCAAAGTTTTGTGAAATTGAAATGTAACTTTTTTAATATTTTCTGGACAATCTATACAATTATACTGATATGCCAAGTACACCTATGTAACTAAACTTACTATAAAAGTAAATGTTTAAATGATCATTGTTGTAGTAGTCTTAGCTACATGGGTTATATCCTTACACATGGGTTATAGCTTGCAAACAATATAACAGCCAGCCTGTGTCCAAAGCCTTCAGGGCATTCTCCAAGCACCCAAACTATTAGCTTGAGCTGAGCTGACTAAAAGCTCAAGATTGGGCACCAAGCCCTTCAGAGCTTTCTTGCCAGAGGAAGACTAAAAGCCCTGTCACAACTCTAGGAAAGTAACATAAAAGGCCATGCCCTGCAAAAAGACATACAAAAATAAGGGAGCTGGAGGATGGGAGCGACTTATGCAGGAGTGATCATTCAAACATCTACTGTTATCATATGTTTATTGGGATTCACTTTATAAGCTTGAACTTCTGAAATCTCGACTTGCAGAATCTCAAGCCTATAAAGTAGAAAATCCAAATACCCAAAACTACACAATCATGAAGCCCTAAATCCAGAAACCGCAAAATCGCGAAATTCAAACTCAAAACACTATCAAACACCATTACAACACACACGCACACAACTAAATAAGTGCACACACCTACCCTTATGATATGCAGGGGGGCAAGCACCCCTGCACCCCCCATGTGGGGGGCTGCACCCCCCACACCCCCCCACTTAAATATTCTAACTCCAAGGGTCGCACTACATACACACAGACACAAAACAGCACGACACAAACTACATTCCTCTTGCACACACACATCACAGTAGCAACACACACTAACACACACTACAGCCCCTACCCAACAACCTTAAACATAAACACTTACCTGAATCCACGAACACAGCGCAATACCAGAACAGCTAATTCAGCTAATTCAAAATCTCCCGCATTCAAGATTTTGAATTTCGTGCTTCTGGGGTTGAGATCTTCCGATCCTTCCACTTTATGAACTCAAGATACTGAATTTCGAGATTTCAGTATTTCGAGCTTATAAAGTGTTCCCGTTTACTGACATAGCTGTATTATAGTCATCATTTGATCATTGCTGCTTATCTCTGTGGGTAGATTACAACAGCTTAAACTGACTGGGAGGAGGAGGATGGATGAGGGTCCAAGAGCCCCTGGAGAGTAGTCTTAGCAAAGCCTGTCCTACACTTGAAGAAGGAATCAAGTTTATAGTGCTTTATAAAAAGTAACCAGAGAAGACTAAGTTGTTGATTCTGAAAAACTTCTAGAATATAACCCTTTCCAAAAAGCCACAGATGAGGCCAAGGCCCTGGTAGAATGAGCCTTGACCCTCCCTGAAATTGTTTTTTTTTTTTTTTTTTTTTTTTTTTTGTGGTGGGTTTAACAAAAGAGATGACCATTTGGAAATAGACTGCTGTGACACATTGTCCTTTTTTCTTGCCTTTGATCAGAGTTCCTGACAGATTTTGTTCTGTTAAGATAGTACCTGAGTTGTCTGTGGACATCCAACATTATGAATATCCTTTCTCCCTCAATTTGAGGTCAAATATTAATGCAGTTGTTTGCCATTGTGTAAGCTTTAAGATTAAATCTTTTAAAACCTTGTACATAGCATGACTTTGGAATTACTGATGCAAATATGAACAAGCAATATTTGATGCCTAGAGGCGTCAGTAGGAGTTAATTGCAGATGCACCTAGAGGTATCACTCGGATGTAATAAGTTAACTAAGGAGTAACTCAGGCCAGAGGATAATAACTCACATACATAATTTAACACCAGGGAAATACTAACCCTGAATGAGGGCTGGCCCTATTTATGATTTTCTAGCAGCAGACGTTCTTGCCTCAATTAATACTTACTGCACATCCTCAGTAAAAAGTGCTACAAAGGTATTAAGATCCTATAATCTAGTTAGACAGTTACAGTTGTTTAGGGATGGGATGTATCAAACATCCCATGTCTTGTGTGAGTAGATCCAGTCTGTCAAGAAACAAGTGGTAATAGCCCCTGGCCATTTCCAAAAGAAGGAAGAACCATTGTTGCCTGATCCAGAAGGGTGTCACTACAATGGCTTTTGAGAATTCCTTCTGAATTGTCAAAATTAAATAGTGGAAAAGGTGAAAAGGCATACAGGAACATTTGTGTCCATGGAAAAAAAAAATTGTCTTCCAGGCTTTCTTGCATGGCGTCCTGGAGCCAAATTTCACCAACTGATTATTGTGAGTGGAGGTAAAAGATCGATATGAAATGTTCCACACTGCTGAATCAGTTCTTAGAAGACCCCCTTAATTCAGTTTCCATTTGTGAGAGTCTGTCCTGATCCTGCTCTGATTGTATGTAAGATGCCTGTACAGTGAAACTGTGCTGAGAAGCTATATTCCAGACGAACATGGCTAGTCTGCAAAGAGGGTAAGAGCTGGTTCCCCTTTGCTTGTTTATGTACCGTATATCTGTGATGTTGTCTGCAAACACTTGCAGAGGTTCAGGAAACCATGCATGACTGAGTTGATAACATTTATGAGTGCCAAGATCTCTTTTGTGTTTATGTGTTTTTGGTTTGTCTTTTCAGTTTCAAAGACCCTGAACTATTATTCACACAGATACAACTCCTCAAGCAAAGTCTGAGGTGTCTGTTGTGACAGACTGTACTGGAGCCAAGAGGGAGAATGGCAGACTTGAATTCTGGAAAAATTGGTGCCTCAACCAAAAAAAAATCTCCCTTTTCACAAATAATAAAACTGGAATTTACAACATCAGGGGATACTGATGTTGGGTCTAAACAGATTTCCAATACCACTGGATTTTTCTTATATGTAGTCTTGCAAGAGGGATCATAAATGCCACGAGAACAAGAAACCTAAGGAATTCCTTCGCTGTGACAGTAGTCTGAGTGGAACAGATATAAATGGAGATATTCTAAGGAAATTTTAACAGTTATATCCTTCTCAAAATGTTATAGTTGTAATACAAAGAGTGCAGTCTACATTTTCAAATACATGTAACCATATTTATGAGCATGTTAAATGCATCAAAAAAGAGAGACTCTAGAAATGTTGTGGTCAAACACTGGATGAAATATTAGAATTTTAATAAATTTGTATTTTTTTTATTTTGGAACATATTGACCAAAACAAGAAAATGGACAATTGTCACAATTTACTTGACTACCAATGGCTAGTGTGGCAGTTAAAGCCGAATACCACCGAGCCTCCAAGTCTAAATAGCATTCAGTCCTTAGACTACAAGCTGAATTTTATAAATAAATGTTGATAATTGCATTTATAGGTTCATAGGTATGTACTAGGCTAATGGCCCTGGAGCCTTTACAAGTCTAGCCCATAGGATTACCCTGGCATCATGCCACCCAACATTAGTTCCCAGTGCCTCTGTCGAGTAGAGCCACTGGAGTGATCCCCAGGGTTCATAGGTTGGTACTAGGCTATTGCCCCTAGGGCCTATACAAGCCTAGCCATAACAATTCCCTGGCTATTTCTTCTCGCACTATTTACTTCCCTGGTCCCCTGTCTAGCAGAGCGACTGACGTGATCCCCGGGGTGAATTTTCTTTCTCCCATCCTATTGCCAAGGTTCCATTTGAAGAAGACCATAGGAGGCGCTCTGCTTGATATGTATGGGCAGTCTATTCCAGAGTCTGGGGAGTCTCTGGGTCAGGAACTTATCCCTCCAGCATGTTTTGTTTATTGTGATGACAAGGTTTAGATCCCTGGAGCGTGTGGCTCTGAGGGATTGGGATTTCTTTAAGTGTAGCATGTCCAACAGTTTTGGGTTTGACATGGCCTTGTATGTTAAGCAGAGATTGCCTCTGAGTACACGATATGCGACAGAGTATAGCTGGAGTTTTTTAAGGCAGTCAGCATACGGCATCTGCTTTAGGCCTGTGACTCTTTTAGTGGAGTATTTCTGCAGCCTTTCCAGTTGTTGCAGATGTCTTGAGAGGTACATATCAAATGGTGCGTTGTATTCTATAATGGGTCTAATGAGGGATGAGTACAGTGGGACAATGACCTCCTTTTTTCTGGATGAAAAGCCCTTTGTGATGAGGTGTGCTACATAGAAGGATTCCCTGACTGTTGTGGCGATGTGGTTATTGAAGGTGAGACCACTGTCCACCTGCGTCCTTAAATCTCTCATCATAATTTTGGTGTTTAGTGTACTGCCACCTATGTGGTAATTCACGGGTACATGTTTTTTCCCAAAGGGGATAATTAGAAGTTATGTACTCACCATAACGTTCCATCTGAGTAGGTGACTTCATTTGGATGCAACCTGTGGGTATCGGATCCGACCTCGGATCCGAGCCGGCCTTTCAAAAGCTTAGGCTCCGAGCTCCTAGCTCCTCCCTCTACCCATAACCCCTTGCCAAGCCCTGACTGACCTCAGATTGAGTTTGCCTATATAATACTGAATAAAGTATCTGAACAAAGCATAAATACTCGCTGTATAAAGGTCAGGGGATGGAGGGGATGGTTGCATCAAATGAAGTCACCTACTCAGATGGAGCGTTATGGTGAGTACATAACTTCTAAATCTGAAGTAGGCAGACTTCATTTGTCTGCAACCTGTGGGACAGAGTCCCCAGCTACCTGAATCTTGGCGGCCGTCATGGAAGGATGTTCGAGCACCGCTGAGCCAAAGGATGCTCTTCCCCTGGAAACAACATCCACCTTATAATGAGAAATAAAGGTATGAGGTGAGGCCCAAGTGGCTGCCGCAAAGATATCATCCAATGACACACGGGACTTAAAGGCGGCTGCCGTGGAGACTGCCCTAGTAGAATGAGCCGTAACCCTCTGAGGAGCAGGTCTACCTGAAGTGTCATAAGCCTGCAGAATACAATTAGCAATCCATCTCGATAGTGTGACTTTAGAAACTGCTTTACCCAAAGCAAATTTAGCAAAGGAGATGAACAGCTGATCTGATTGCCTGTGACCAGCTGTTCTGTGAATGTAAAATCGTAATTGTCTATGAACATCCAAGGAATGCAATTTGTATTCTCCTTTGTTTGAGTACTTGGGAAAAAACACAGGTAAGTTGATTGATTGGTTGATATTAGATTCTGAAGAGACTTTTGGAAGAAAGGATGGATTGGTCCTGAGGCACACCCTATCTGGAAAGAAGGAAAGGTAAGGCGGTTTGACGCATAGAGCCTGAAGTTCAGACACTCTTCTGGCTGAAGTGATAGCTACTAAGAAGGCAGTCTTCCAGGAAAGGTACTTCAGGTCTGTAGAAGCTGCAGGCTGGAAGGGAGGAGCAGTAAAGGCTTGCAGAACTAAAGATAGGTCCCAAGGTGGTACAATCTCTTTGACTGGAGGCCTCAACAAAAAAATCCCTTTAAGAAAGGTTTTGCACAATTTCGCCGTCATGAGGGGAGCTGTCTCATGACCAATGTGATAATGAGAGATGGCTGCCAATTGTACCTTAATCGTGGAAGAACTTGCCCCTTGATGAAAGAGGTCTGTTAAAAAATCCAGCACTGCCGACATAGGTGCTGAAAAAGGATCCAAACTTTTCTGGACCGCCCAAATAGAGAATCTCTTTCATTTACTCCGATAAACCTGCCTAGTGGAAGGTTTATGAGCCGCCACTAGGATGGCCTTGATCGGTGACGAGATACCGGGAGTCCTAATCAAGGATGGAACTGGAGCAGCCAAGCTGTCAATTTCAGGGTGCGTAGATTGGGGGCCGGAATTCCCAGAGGGTGGGAGATGAGATCCAGGATCGGATCCAGAATCCAGGGTGGATTCACTTTGTGAGACCATACAAAGGGGAACCAGGGTTGTGAGGCCAGAACGGGCAATGAGAATCATTCTGCTCCCCAAACTGTTGGCTTTCTGCAGAAGCCTCTGCATCAGAGGTAGTGGAGGGTAGGCATAAAGGAGACCGGGAGGCCAAGCATGCACCAGCGCATCTCTCGGGAATTCCCCTGGTGGGGGAAGCAGAGCGAAGAAATTGTCGCATTTGGCGTTTGAGTGAGAGGCAAAAGATCGCAACAGGGTTGCCCCAGATGGCAAAAATCTTCTTCACTACCTGAGGATTGAGAGACCACTTGTGAGGGAAAGAATGGTGCGACTGAGTTTGTCCGCAAGGATGTTGGATTTTCCCGGAATGTGCGTTGCTACAAGAAAGCGTTTGGTGGAAATTGCCCATTCCCAGACTCTCATGGCCTCTCGACAAAGGGATAGGACCTGGTTCCTCCCTGTTTGTTGATGTACCAGACTACCGACATGTTGTCTGTCTGAATCGCAATAGTCCCTGAAGGAAGAAGGTTGTGAAGTGCTTGCAACGCTAGGAGCACAGCCCTCATTTCCAGGACATTTATATGCAACAAGTCTCTGTGGGGTTCCACGTGCCTTGGACAATCTTCCCCAGAATGCCCCCACCCGCGGCGAGAAGCGTCCGTGGTCACTGTGGCTCGGGGAAATGCTGCACAAAAAGGTCTCCCTGTCAGAGGCTCCGGAGACCGAAACCACCAAAGAAGGGAATCCTTGCATGCTTTGCTGACCGCTATCGGACTGTTGAGAGGAATAGAGGGGACCACTGAACCTGAAGGGTCCATTGAAGAACCCGCATGCGTAAGTGCGCATGAATAAGAAGCGGGATAGCTGCCGCCATCGAACCTAGGGCCCTCAGGACCGAAGCTGCTGTCGGAAATGGTTGCAGGACCGCTGCGACATGACACTTCAGGTTGGAAATTCTGTCTGGGGTGAGGAAGGCTCGCATTGACCTGGTGTTTAGCCTTCCTCCTATGAAATCTATAATTTGTGTGGGGTGCAGTAAAGATTTCTCCCAGTTGATAGTGATGCCCAGCCTTGGGGCTATCTGAAGGAAGTAGTCCCTGGCTGAGCACAGAAGAGGGCTTGATGATGCCGTCAGGAGCCAGTCGTCCAGGTACGGAAAGACCTGTAATCCCTGGAGTCTCAGGTGGGCCGCTACAACCGCTAGTACCTTGGTGAACACCCTGGGGGCTGAGGTGAGACCGAAGGGAGGACCCTGAACTGATAATGACTGGCTCCCAGCTGGAAGCGAAGAAACCTCCTGGACCGTCTGTCCATGCGAATGTGGTAGTACGCATCCTTGAGGTCGATGGAGCACATCCAGTCGTTCTCCCTCAAGAGGGGGAGTATAGATTGAAGGGTGACCATCCGGAACTTTTGCTTGGTTACTGACAGGTTCAGCAGGGAAAGATCTAAGATCGGTCTTAAGTCCCCCGTTTTCTTTGGCACTAAAAAGAACCTGGAGTAAAACCCTGACCCGGTTTGATCTAGGGGGACGCACTGGATAGCTCTTTTTTCTAGCAGCTGTCCGATTTCGATAGCTGCTGCCTCCCTTTGGTCGGGTGGTACATCTGGGAGGCTGCGAGATCTGGGAACTTTGTACAGGGGAATTGTATAACCTCTGGATATCACGCGAAGCACCCAACGGTCTGTTGTGATGGACTCCCAAGAAGTTAGGTGCCTCGAAAAACGCCCCGACTGCCTCCAGAGACGGACAGCCGGGCAACCCTTCAGGGCTGCTGCGTGGGCCTATCAGAGAAAGGTTCTCTGGACCCAAAGTTTCTAGGAGCCCCTCTGCCTCTAGGACGGCGACCTCCCTGTCCTCCTCTGCCATGGGAGGACTGGTTATCCGAACAGGTTGGGACTGCTGCGACTTCGGAACCACATCTTCTTCTGTCCCTTTTGGTTCTTCGAGAAGGACCTCTGGGGAGCTGAGAAGCGGACTCCGACGGCAGACAGCGTCTTCCCGTCCTTCTCGCTCTGGACCAATGTTTCGCGAACAGTTTTGCCAAACAAGGCAGAACCATCAAAGGGGGCATTTGCGAAAGTCGCCTTGAAGGGCTCTGCAAAATCACAGTGGCGGAGCCAGGCCTGCCGCCTCATGACTAGGCCTGCTCCGCTGGCTCTAGCGGCTCCCTCGGTAGCGTGAGAAAGTAGCCGCATAGATGTGTTAGAAACTGCTCTAAGAGTGGCCATTCGGGTGGAGTATACCTGCTTGTCCTCACCCGACATGGACTCTGAGGGAGATGCAGCGTATTCTTTAATCAAATCCCGCTGCATCCTGATGACGTGTGCCATGTAGTTCAGCGCTCTCAAAGAGAAGGTTGCTAAACTGAAAACTCGCTTCCCAATGTGATCCATCGAGCGGGACTCCTTGCCCGGAGGATGCATAGAGGGACTCTCCTGGGCCAACTCCCTCTTAGTGGCTGCAGCCATCATCATGGCATCTACTGGAGGGCCTTTGCTCCAGTGAATGCGGTTCGTCGGAGGGGAAAGGATACGGTCAGGACGCTTGGGTACAGGCTCAACGGTGTCCGGATCCTTCCACGCTCTGGTGGATATAAGGTCCACCAGAGGGTCGGCAGGAGGGACACCCAAGAGGTAGATGGGCCCGCCTCGAATGCCTCCAAGAACACAGACTCGTCTGAGGAGGCCTTGGGGCAGACCACCCCCTGATCCTCAACATTTCCATAATGTCTCCAAATGAGACGTCTTCAGGGGTGACCTTGGGGAGCCCTCCCTTCATCCAAGTCTGTGTCTTTGGTAACGGACTCGGGAGTCCATGTGCCTCCTTGCACTTACGCTTCCGAGGTACTTCTTGGGGCTGTCCGAGGAGTACTCTTCCGCAGCTGGATGTTCCAAGGGAACTACTTGGGACATCGAGGTGGGCTGTCCCTGGGACCGGCTGGTGGGAGCCTGGCCCAACTGCAAGGGAGTGCGGGATGGAGCCGTGGCAGGGACCGGGGGTTCGGAAGTCCTCAACAGTGCCCTTTCCACTACGTCGAAGGCCGAGGGAGCCAGCTTCTCTGAACCCCGAGAGCCGACCCCCACTCGGATCCGGCCTTGCGGATCGGAGCCGGAGCAGACCGTCGGATCCGAGAGACCGGTGTGCTCTGACCTAGACGGAGCCGAAGACACACCAGCTCCCTCGCATCCGAGGCTCGGTCCTCGGCTCCGAGAGGTCGGGTCCGAAGCACCTGAAGCACTCAAGGGATGGGACGGGTCCGAGGTGCGCCGACCTATCGGATCCGACCCACCCCTGGATCCAACTCTGCCCGGCGCCGACAGCTCCGAACCCATGGTGTGGGTCGGAGAAGGAGCCAAAGGCGAAAAAGGTCAGCCCCTCCCGGATGGGGGCTAGGAGCACTCCCATTTGCATTTGGGCCTGGATGAATCTCCTCATCATCCGGTCCATGTCTGCTTCACTCATGGAGAAGGTAGATCTAGTCGAGGCCACCGAAGCGGACCTAGAGAGCCGCCTTGGGGACCTCGCTGAAGGGCTAGCCTCCTCCTCCTCAGGCCCAGGAGAGAACCGAGGGAGAGGAGCCGAGGAGGAGGAAACTAGAAGGCACAGGAGAGGCCGCTTGGATGGAGGAGCCGAACTAGAGGTTTCAGCTCTCCGTTTGTGGTGCCTCTCCCTGTGCCTCTCCTTTTTCTCTCTCCCTAGAAGTCTCTCTCTCTCCTCCGGCCTTAGAGGGAGGTTGAGTCCCAGCCGGGAGGAGAGCCCACAGCAACTGCTTGCTGTGTAGAAGGGCAGAAGCCAGCGGTATCTGGAGGAGAAGTCCTGCCAGAACAAGCTTCACCTCCGCTCCCTCAAAGCTCGGGGTTGAACCCTGCACAAATGGTACAACCAGATGACAGGTGTTCAACCCCAAGCATTAACACGAGTGTGGCCATCCGCGGGACAGCTTATGGCCACACTCGGTGCACTTAGAAAAAACTGCCTTATGGGCTTCAGACATACTCTAGCCCTAACAGGCCTAAACACACACAAACCACTCAAACTACGCAAACCCGGGAAGAAAATATAAAAGATAGAGGAAGGAAAGCCTAACAGACACACTTCTATCTAAAATAATCAAAAAAGATTAAATTTTACAACATTTTCCTGTCAGAAAACTTATCTGCACTAGGAGCTCAAGGAATCCGTCGCAACTTGAAAGCGGCAAACGAAATCTGAGGTCAGTCAGGGCTTGGCAAGGGGTTATGGGTAGAGGGAGGAGCTAGGAGCTTGGAGCCTAAGCTTTTGAAAGGCCGGCTCGGATCCGAGGTCGGATCCGATACCCACAGGTTGCAGACAAATGAAGTCTGCCTACTTCAGATCTATACATTTCTTGGCATTGAGCTTGAGCCCATGGCTCTGGCACCAAGCATCTGTTTCTGTAAGGCCCTTTTGTAGAGTATCTACATCATTTGGGGATTCAATAATGGCTCCCAGTTTGCAGTCATTTGCGAACTTTGTTAGCCAGAGTCCCTTAGTGTTGGCCTGTACTTCAGAGAAGTAGATGCCAAACAAAAGCAGTCCCAGGACCGAACCCTGAGGTACTCCATTTGTCACTTGTCTGGAGCTGGATTTGGAGTCAGCTACTTTTACAGTGTGGGTTCTGGCAGTAAGCCAGTTGGCAACCCATCGAGTGACGTAGGGATTAATGCACAGCTTAGTAAGTTTATCTATGATTCCAGAGTGGGGGATGATGTCAAAGGCATTGGCAAGGTCCAAATAGGCTGTGTGGACTGCCTTACCCTCATCCACGGCTCTGGAGACTGATTCGAAGAAGTCAATCAGGTTCAGGAGACAAGATCGGCCCATCACAAACCCAAACTGGGTGGGGTCCAGAGTTTGAAGGTTGCCAATATCTTTGTTTATAAGTTCCATGATAATAAGTTCCATGGCCTTGCAGATCAGGCTCGTCAGACTGATGGGGTGGTAGTTCCCTGGATCCAAGGTGGATCCCCCCTTGAGGAGTGGGATAACTGTAGCTATGTGCCACTCAGTGGGCACAAGGCCTGAGGTGAGGGTATGATTAAATATGACACTTAGGTGAGATGCCAGTTCATTTTGTAGTTCATGTAGTACACAGCCCGGGATGTCATCTGGTCCCATGGATGCTGTATTCTTAGCTTTGGAGAGTGCATTTTTTACCTGTGTGGCCGTTATTACTAGAATTTGGCAATCTTCCAGCATTTTGATGGGCCGTTTAGGGGGTGAGAGGGGGGTGAAGTTGGCAATGAATTGATCTGCCAGGATATTGGCAATATCCTTGGGATCAGTACATTTAATGCCATTCTGCTGTAGCTCAGAGCAGATCTGAGCATTGCCATTTAGATTCTTGACATAGTTATAGAATGCCTTGTGGTTGTCTTTGGAATCTTTGGCAATTTTATTTTCGTAACTAGCTTTGGAGTATTTTATGAGGGATCTCAGCTTCTTACTGAGGCCGGTAAGGGAATTTTTTGCATCATGGGATTTTCCTCTTTTCTGCAACAGTTTCTTCCTTTTGTTGTAAAGTTTGTTTATGGCAGGGGACCACCAGATTGACTTCCTTTTCTTGGAGGAGAGCATCTTGGTTCTATTTGGGATGGCACAATTCATGCATGAGTGGATGTGCTCGTACAGTGCCTTAGTGTAGGATTCAGCAGTCGAACTTTCAGTTCCCGTCTGCATGGGTGTCATGAAGTTTGTCACTTCTGACTTGAGTAGCATGAAGTTGGCTTTGTAGAAGTTTTTTATGGAGGTTTCCTTACTGGGGAGTGGGAGTAGGATGTGGATGTTAAGGGTGATTAGCTTATGGTCTTGATCTGACCAATGAGGGGATGACCATAGGTGTGGAGCATCGATTTCCCATGTTGGTAATTACCATGTCTAGGATATTGGAGCCCCTGGTGAGACTATGGATTAGTTGATCCAGGGCGTCGGAATTTATGAATTCCAAGAACCGTTGGGCAAAGGTGTTGGTACACAAGTAGTTTTCCCAGTTAATGGTAGGGTAGTTGAAATCACCCAGTATTAGGGTGTTTGGTTGTATCTTAATATTTTCCAGTATGTTTAGAAAGGTGTAGTGAGAATCTTGGGGTATGTTGGAGGATCTGTAGCAAGCTACAATTTGGATTGCAGTCTTACCTAGTGTTAGTTGCACCTGGAGAATTTCAGACGCATTGTGTTGGGCAACTAGCCTGGTGGTGTGAATATCCTTGGTGAATATGGACACTCCTCCACCTTTAGTGTTTCGATCCTGGTTTGGTGGCCGAAAAGTGTAGTAAGTGTTGTAGCCTGGTATTGCAGGGGTGCTCTCTGGAGCCTTGAACCAGGTCTCAGTTACTGCACAGATATCGATGTTCTCCATTTTTAGGAGTGCCTCGAGAGTGTGCATTTTGAAGTTTAGACTTCTAGCATTGAGTAGCATTACCGTCAGATTTTGCATGCTTCTACCTGTTACGGTGGTGGTTTTGTCCTTTGAACTTTGCCTAAAAAAGGCACTATAGGGGTGGCAAGAGCCTAAGCCAGTAACCTGAATCCCAGGTGTGACAGGTGCAGACCATCTCTGGCAAAGCATCGTGGTCTGTCGATCATGTCGTCCCAGGCAGACTGATACTGGATCCCCTTTGAATGACACCAGAAGCTTAGCCAAATGTTGAAGTCAATCATTTTGTCCTTATATTGTGGTATCATTCTGGGCGAAGGCAGGATGCTACTCAGGGCTAGGGTCATACCTGCCTGGGCCACATGATCCGAGAGCTCTTCCATGTCTCTTTTCATGTAGTCCAGGGAGGTACGTCTCAAGTCATTCACTCCAACATGGACAATGACAGTCATATTTGTACTTGCTGTGGAGTGACTTTGAGTGCATGCGTTATGTGGCGGCTCCTGGCACCCGACAGGCAGCTGACTGTAATTTTCTCCTTGTCCAGCCTGGTGAGTGGGACATCAGTGTGCCTGACTATAGAGTCACCTATGACTAAAGTGTTAGGTACGTTGTCTTGCCTTAGGATGGTGGGTGGCACACTGGTGTTGTGAGCTATGTGACACTTTGGTTGTGATTGGTGTTTGTTTGCGTTTTAGCTTCGGAGGTCCTTGTTGCTTGGGCAGGTTACAGTTAAGGGCCTCCGCATATGTAGATTTAGTGTTGCTATCAGTGGGTGTTGGTGGTGTGAGTTTAGAAGGGCTATGTGTTGCTATTCTATTTCCCATCCACTCATCAAGATATCTCTTGAAAAGGGCCAGTGAGGTACTCTGTTTGACATGTATTGGAAGCCTATTCCATAGCATGGGCAGTCTCTGGGTTATGAACCTGTCCCTCCAGCATGTTCTGTTGTTTGTTCTAATGAGGTTGAGGTCTCTGGAGTGTGTGGTGTGGAGGGATTGAGATTTCATTAGCTGTAACATTTCTAACAGAGTTGGGTCAGACATGGCTTTGTAAGTCAAGCAGAGATCGCCTCTAAGTAGGCGATATGAGAAAGAGAATAGTTGGAATTTTTTGAGTCTGTCCATATAGGACAAGTGTTTAAGGCCTAGGATCATCTTTGTGAGGTACTTTTGCGGCCTCTCCAGTTGTTGCAGGTATCTCGTGAGGTACATGCCAAACAGGGCATTGTACTCGATGATTAGCTTATAACTGTCTTAATAATCTAGTTAGACATTTTTGAATTTGTTATTGCTTGTGTTTTGTGTATGACATCAATTGAGACACTAACTGTGTTTTTGTGATTATTTAAATGAGTACTGCCATAGTATTTGTTATTTCTAAAGATGTTTCTTGAACACAAGAGATGAAAATGGTTGAAAAAATTATTTAACTATGGATAGTGGCAGCTATTCATGGGGTCACTAGAGTTAGATGCAACTTGACAAGACTGGGTATTATGAAGAACAAAGCAAAAAAGGCAGATCAGGATGAATGTGTAGATCTGGCTCTGACTAATTATTTTAACTAGCCATGTAGCAGTCTTGTCTTAAGAAATTTTCAGTGAAAGTAGTTTTATTTTCTGTCATGGACTGCCATGTTTGAAGCATGACAGCTGATGTTTCTTCCTCAGTGGAGTTACTGAACTATATGGTTATATATTAATTATTACAGGGCATCTAAAAATGTGATAGATGATAAATATTGATAACCAGAAACCTCTAGAAGTTTAATCTGCCCTGCTTGCATGGTTTAAACTAGATTACACACACACACACACACACACACACACACACACACACACACACACACACACACACACACACACACTCAAAACTCTCAAGAGTTTGAGCACTTGAACTGTCAACCGCAGCATTTGAAAATAAACTTTTCAAAAATTGCTGCTGTTAAGGTACACAAGATCATGGTACAGTGGGGATCAAGGGATTTGTCTTTTCTCCACTGTGGTTCTATATCAGAGTGAATTAGCAGGGGGTGCAGGGAGGCTTGCCTACCTGCAAAAAATAGGTTTTGTTTTTCTTCAAATATTTGAAATTCAAGGTATTGTGTATTCAAATCGTCATGATTCAAACTGTTACAATGCATGCCTTAGCATTCGAACTTTTGATAGTTCAAAGGTCAGTCATAAACTCATACATACATACATATATATATATATATATATATATATATATATATACACACACACACACACACACACACACACACACACACGCACACATATACATACACAACACATACAAGTTTACTATCATTTGATTAAACAGTATTTGACTGAAAATAAAATATTTGAAAGAATTTGGCTGAAGACTAATTGACTGAAAACCCATTTGACTGAAGCAAATTTCACTGAATCACAAATCACTGAAAATACAACATAAAATAGTGTTTTTGCAGGGGTGCAAAACCCCCTGCACCTCCCCATGTGTGTGTGTGTGGGGGGAGGGTCATTGCTCCAACAGCCCCCCTAATTATATATAATAACTTCATGGCCACACAACCACTTGAGAGAAGGAAAAACGCATACACAGTGAGTCAGTCATGGTGTACTGTAAGGATGTAGTGTTGTGTAAGTCTGCTAAAAGGGATGTCAGTATATTGTGATATTGTTGGGCACCAAACTTGCATTATTTGCATTTCACAAATTTTTCCTTGTGTTTTGCTGTAATGTAGACCTGCAAACCTTACATGTCCACTGTACTATCTCCAAATGGAACTGTTGGCACATGCTACAGATTTGTACAGTTATAGAAGGACCAAGATATGCTTTTTTGAGGCTTTTTATTTTAATTGAGTGGTATTTGACTAATAAGCATTACTGGTGTAAGAGTTTTCAGATTAATTTTTCTGCACATCTCACTGGTTGTTTCTTTCATTTGCCACAGAATGTGTGGCATGGGGTGTAAACCCTGGGCTTGAGTGTATTGTGTAACAGCAATGTAACTTTTAGGGCTTTTCTAAAGCATCTTTTGGCCTTGGCTTTCTTTCCAGATGTAGACATACTTGCCAGGTTTTTTTGAACTGGGTCGTCTGTTTCTAAATGTAGCAGCAAAATATTTGGATTACTTTGAACAGTACTATATACTAGGGCTTAAGAGAAATATTTCAAAACACTTCTTGAAGCTCCTTGTTTTCCACCAGATTTTCCAGCATTGCTTTGGTCCAGTTTTTAGTGCATATGTTTGGTGCATATGACTGGTCCACCTTGCTCATAGAACCTTTTGAAGGTTGGCATGAGAAGGTAAAATGTTTGCTCGGTCGCCCCAGTGTAGATTTGACAGTAATAAGGGCACATTTGGTGAAAGGCACAGGTGAGAGTTAATCAACTGAAAGTCAGATTATCTTCAAAGGAATCATTCAGCCCACTTCATAAATATATGGCTGCCAAGGGGAGGAATCTGCATAATGTTGTGCAGAATCAAGTCTCTTAACTTTTATTTGAAATTTTTTACATTTACTTTATATGTATCTACACTGTTTGTGTTACTGATATAGTGCTGGTGTGCTTCACTGCTGCCACAGTGTCTATAATTACAGGCTGTGGTATGAATATTATGAACTGTGTTGTAGTGAGTATGTTGCATATGTTACATACCTGTTTTTCTTTTTTTTGACATTGTACATATGTGATCATCATTGCATGATTGTATGTGTTGGTGCTTTACAGAATGATTATGTTGTGTATTTTGCTGTATTTCATTATATAAGAGTTTCTCTTGTCATTCCCAAGTGTAACGTATGCCCATACTTACCATGTGTACTGCTGCTGTCTTCCTTCTTTTTAACTTTTTTTCCCCTCTAGGTGGTGTAGGAATGTTTCTTACGTCTCCTTGAAGAAGTTTTTTTTTTGTTACTATATGCCACTGTGTTACGCACTTGTCTTTCCCTAATTTTTGATACTTGTTCACAGCGACTGAATTTTGTATATCTGGTATTCTGTGATATGGAAATTAGTTTTCGAGTAAAGGTTTATTTGACTTTTTACAAAAAAATTATACATTTTGTTTTTTGCGTTCAATCACTTAATGTTTCAAACTGTTAACATTTTGAGGATTGTGTTTCAAAACATATACATCTGTGTGTTTTATATATATATATATGTGTGTGTGTGTGTGTGTGTGTGTGTGTGTGTGCACGCCTGCGTGCCAAAGTACACCTCCTCGAATTCTTAAACGCTGATCTCACGTCAGCAAAAGTGCAGGTTACGGAAAATTCACCTGTAAATTTTCATATAAATTACAAACAGTTACACAAACAATCTGGATTTCCTATAATGATTGCTTCTCACTAAGTCAGTCACAAAATATCGACTATGCAACAGTCAACCTACAATACAACAGTGGCAAACATGACTGTATAAGTTAGCACAGATGATTAACACTATAAGCCGCTTTCTGTAATACAGGGGTTGATTCTTATGTACAATTAGTTGCTTTAAAAGAATGTTATTTATTGAAACTGCAACCCCTAAATCTGAATTATTTGCTTGCACAAAGGGCTAATAACAAGTCCTTACTAAAGTATTGTCATCAGAGCTATCTCATTTTAAATGTCATAACAGGCACATATAGATGTGATAATTGGCCAGGACTTTCTTCAATTTAAACTATGGAAAATGCATATATGTATATATATATATATATATATATATATATATATATATATATATATATATCTGTTGCCAAAGGTATATAGACCTAATAAAGGCAAAAATATGAAACTAGACGCTTCCAAATGCACAAATATTTCAGTATGGGTAGAAGGAATGGACAGACCTGACATTGAGACTCTAGTCTAAACTAGAAAAGACATCATTATGGGTACTGATATAGAAAGGCCTGGCCTATCACTACACAAAAAGGAGTAGGTGTACGAACCAAGGATGCCAAGCAGTCTCGAGTTTTCCTTTGCTATACCAGAGCAGACAGCCAAACAGATACTGAAGCAAGACTCTAAGGCTACAGCAAGAAAGAATTACAGTGAACTACATAAAATGAAAAGGTCAGTATCACAAGCAGAAGAAAAGTATTTTCATTGTTTACCTTTTTTAGTTATATAAAGAGGAGGAAACTGCTAAAAAGTCTTTGAGAGAAGAGGTTACATATTCTACTTTATGACAGGATTCTGAGGAAGGAAAAGTACAGTTGTGTACAATTACCATAAATGTAGATGTTCGAGTGTATTCAGTGTTGCAGTCATCACACTTGGGGTATCCTGTCAGGGGTAGCCCTCAGTTGGCCAGAATACCAGAAGCTTAGTATTTCTGCGTCGGTTGCTGTCGCTTCAGGACTGATGTCAGGTTGTCAGTGGTATAAAATCAGGCAGCTGATGCCATTACATCAGTTTTTCTTGCCCCAAATGTCAGGAGCCCCCAAACAGGAAGCTAGGTTACGGTGGAAGAACACCACCAGTAGAAAGTAAATACCAAAATCCCTGTAAGGAGTGAGGAAGAGAGAAAAAGAGAGACAAGGGGGATGGAGGGTGGGAAACCAGGACTGCAACAGTGAATACACTCGAACATCTACATTTATGGCAAGTGTACATAACTGCACTATGTTCTTCGTGTTTCACTGTTGCAGTCATCACACTTGGGTTGATTATCAAAGTTGAAGAAAAGGGTGGAGGCAGTCAAGAAGACTTGGGGCTGGCTAGGATGCCCTGCAAGACTGCGGTTGCAAAGCTTGTCTTGGATTTGGAGAAGATAGGCAGGTGGTAATGCTTGGTGAAGGTATGAACAGAAAGTACAGTTGTGTACACTTACCATAAATGTAAATGTTCGAGTGTATTCACTGTTGCAGTCCTGGTTTCCCACCCTCCATCCCCCTTGTCTCTCTTTTTCTCTTGGGTTATCTGCCTGCAGGTAGCTCTCAGTTGGCCCGAATACCAGAGTCTTGGGATTTCTGCGTCTGATGCTGTCACCTCTTCCATGACGTCAAGTCGTCAGGGGTATAAAACATGCAGCCGATGCCATTACATCAGTTTTTCTTGCCCCAGATGTCAGGAGCCCCCAAAATAGGAAGCAATTACATGGTGTGGAACACCTCCAGTAAAAAGTAAATACCATTGCCACAAGATACGGCCAAAAAAGAGGATAGGTAAAAAGTGTAGAAAGTCAGGGGGCTGGAGGTAGGGTAACCATGACTGCAAAAGTGAATACACTCAAACATCTACATTTATGGTATGTGTACACAATTGTACTGTGTTCTTCATGCTTCACTGTTGCAGTCATCACACTTGGGTTGATTCCCAAAGCTGAGGAATGGTGGAGGCAGTCAAGAAGTATTAGGGCTGGCTAGCAGGCCTTGTAAGACTGCTGTGGCAAATCCAGCTCTGGATTTAGAAACGATAGGTAAGTGATAATGCTTTGTGAAGGTGTGTACAGAACTCCAGGTTGCAGCTTCCAGGATGTCTCTGGTAGGGACCCCCCTGAGAAATACTGTAGAGGTAGAGGTAGCCCTAGTCGAATGAGTTCTGATCCCCTGTGGGGTAGGTTTTCCATGGTGCTTGTAGCAGAAATAGATGCAGTGTGCTATCCATTTGGAAATGGTTTGCTGTGAAATGGACTTGCCCTCTGCCCCTGTAGCAAAGCTGACTAGCAGCTGGTCAGATTTTCTGAAAGGTTTAGTCCTGTCAAGGTAGAACCTCAGCTGCCTGTGCACGTCCAAGGAGTGCATGATCCTTTCCCCTTTATTCTGAGGATTACGAAAAAAGGTTGGTAAATGGATGGATTGGTTTAGAACCACACTAGATACCACCTTGGGCATAAATGATGGGTTAGTCCTGAGGGAGACCCTGTCCGTATGTAAGATAATGAAGGGTTCCACAGCCATAAGGGCCTGTAACTCAGACACTCTTCTTGCTGAAGTGATGGCTAGAAGTAAGGCTGCTTTCCAGGACAGGAATTTTAACTCTGCTGTAGCAGTAGACTCAAAGTGGGGAAGCGTGAGCTTCTCCAATACAACGTTAAGGTCCCAGGCAGGACTGGGAGCTCTCCTTGGGGGTCTTAAATTGTTAGCTCCTCTCAGGAACTTTTTGATCAGAGGGTGAGAGAAGAGGGGTGGCTCAGTATTGTAATGAGCTGAGATGGCAGAGGCATGAATCTTAACTGATGGAAAGGAAAAGCCTTTGTGGAGCAGCTCTGCTAGATAATATAGGATTTGAGGTAAGGTGAGCACGGCTGTGTCCTTTCCTTGAGACTGGCTCCAAGAACAGTATCTTTTCCACTTTTCTGAATAAGATTTCCTAGTACTAGGCCTCCTGGCCTCAAGGATGACATCCAGCACCTGTTTGCTGAGGGTTGCTGGTGATATATTCAGGGAATAAACCAGGCTGCCAGGTTCAGGGTTTGCAGCTGAGGATGCAAGGTTTGTCCCTCCTGCTGGGACAGCAGAGAGGGGGTCTGATGTAGGTGCCACGGTGGCACTGCTGCCAGACTGCGTAGGAGTGCATACCAGTGCTGGCGTGGCCAGTCTGGTGCAATAAGGATTGTCCTTGGCCTGTCCTGTTTGATCTTGAGTAGTACTTTGGAGAGGAGGGGTAGAGGAGGGAAGGCATAGACTGATAGGTTTTCCCATGTAAAGGACAGGGCATCCACATTCCATGCTTGGTTGTAGGGAGTTCTGGTGCAAAATTTGCTTAATTGATGGTCTTGGGGGGAAGCAAAGAGGTTCATCTCTGGTGTCCCCCACTTGTGGGTTAGAAGTTTGAATGAGTTGGGTTCTAGTTTCCACTCATGTGGGTCCATTAAATTTCTGCTTAAGTCGTCTGCCAGTGAATTTTGTTTGCCTGCCAGGAATTGAGCTTGCAGGTGCACTCGACTGCTCAAGGCTCTGCTCCACAGAACCATGGCTAACCTGCAAAGTGGGTAGGAATGAGTTCCCCCCTGCTTGTTTATGTACCGCATAATTGTGGTGGTATCTGTCTTTATCAAGAGTTGTCCTGGAAGGATAAGGTATTTGAAGGCTGTCAGTGCATTCTGTACAGCTAACATTTCTTTTTGATTGATATGCAGGTGGATTTGCTTTGGGCTCCATCTGCTTTAATGCATTTGCCTGCCATGTGAGCCCCCCATGCATAGTCTGATGCGTCTGTTGTCAGGTTTGGGCGGTGGGGGGTGTTGAGTGAAAGGGAATCCCTTGTTGTGGTTGCAAGCCTTTTCCCACCAAAGGAACTCTGTCCTTAGGCAACGAATGATAGGAATCACTGTTTCCAGGTCCTGAGAATATTGACACCAGAGACTTTTTAAGTACCAATGAAGTTTCCTCATATGCAGTCTTGCATATGGAATTAGGAGGATGCATGAGGCCATGAACCCTAGTGCTTGCAGAATTTTCTTTGCAGATAGCTGGGTTTGGGTGACTAGTAGTTTGAAGCAATTTGTCAAACGAACCTGCTTTTCTGGAGTGAGGAATGCCATGTGCGAAGTTGTGTTCAAGCTTGCTCCCAGGAATACAATCTTTGGGCTGGATACCACATGCGATTTCTTTTCATTTATGGTATACTCCAGAGAAGTTAGGAGTCTCCTTACAAATGTCAGGTGCTGAAGTAGCAATTCCTGACTGTCCGCCTGAATCAGGCAATCGTCCAAGTATGGGTAAATTTGAATGTTTCTCTGCCTGCAGTATGCAATGGCTTGCGCCAGGCATTTTGTGAATACTCTGGGTGCAGTAGATAAGCCAAAGGGAAGTGCAGAGAACTGATAGTGCATACGCCTGCCCTAAAATGTAGATATTTCCAGCAAGATTCCCTTATGGGGATGTGCAGATAAGTCCAGGGTGATCAGCCAGGAGTCCTTGCCTAGCATAGGAAGCAGCTGCTGGAGAGTAAGCATTTTGAACTTTGGTATCACCAGGAAGGTGTTGAGAATTGACAGATCCAGGACAGGGCGCCAAGAATTCTCTTTTCTGGGCACCAGGAACAGCCTTGAGTAGAAACCCTGTCCACTTTGCTCTGCTGGAACATGCTGGATAGCCCTGATAGTGAGAAGAGAAAGTACTTACTTTTGGGCCTCTGCCCACTGGTTTGGAGGAAGGTCTGGCAATCTGCTTAGGGTTGGCAGTGAGTGGAAGTAGAATCTGTATCCCTGCAATACAATGTTTAAGACCCATTGGTCCTGGGTAATATACTCCCAGTTTTTTGCATACAGGGCAAGTTTTCCTCCTAGGGGTGCAAGTACTTGGGTATGGCTGGGCAGGATGAAGGACAAGTCATTGTGAACTTTTCCCATAAGGGGGTGGCTTACCGCTTCCTGTTTTTGAGGTGGGAGCACTCAATTGTTTAGATTTGTGCATACCCTGAGACTTTAGTCTTGGTGGTCTGTTGCCCCTGGGTTTGGACTGAGAAGGTCTGGGCGGGACTGGAAAGGACCAGTTTTTGAAGGCCAATGCCTACTGAATCTAGGTGGCTGTACCTGTAGGAAATCTTTCACAGTTTGCATAGATTTAGCTTTTTCCTCCATCTTTTTAAGAACTTCTTCTGCTTTTGTGCCAAACAAACATTCTTGGTTTAATGGAGCATCTAGTAATTTTACTTTGACATGGTCTGGCAAGATTTGTTCCTTCAACCAAGCATGCCTTCTCAGAACAGACCCAGTGACAGCAGCCCTGCAAGATGCTTCTAAGGCATCAAAACCACACTGTAAAGTATGTTTACCAACTTGGTTTGCAGAATGCATTAACTCTTGCAAGTCTTTATTTTCTGCACTATCAGGAATCAACATTTTTTGTTTAATTAGTTCCATAATATGCTGCTGGTACTTCAACATGTGAAACTGGCAATTTAAAGCCCTGATGGCAAGTGTTGCAGAGGTATATACCTTCTTTCCCAAAATGGTCTCTGGATCCGCAGTGGGATTTTTAAATAGAAATTTGTGAGAGTCAGGTACTCTGTAGTACCTGTCAGGCTTTCTAGGAGCTGGTGGTAAAGTATCAGGGGTAAGAGTGGATTCCATGAAGACATCATCATCTACAATATTCAGAACAGGGGGTATAGCTAGAGGCCTGTGCTGAGGCAAGACTAAAAATTCCCTGAGTCTCTTTTTGGACTGTGGGTAGTCCTGGCATTCCCAGCGGAAATGCTCTCTTAGGGTATGGAAAGTTTCACCGAAAGAAAAGTCCTCTGGGGGATGGAATCCTCTGCATCTGAATCCTCATAGGTAGATAAAGGTATGTACTGGTAATCAGAGGGGTCAGAGTCATCAGACTCATGGTCTGTAGGAACAGAAGGAAAATCAATTATTTGTCTTTTAGAGGGGGAAGGCTGGCTTCCCCTAATTAAAGTAATAATGTCTTCAGCCATTCTAAGCATTTGTTTCTGTGGCATGGGAGCCTGAGAATGCGCTTTGGTCATCGGTTTCCTAGGCGTAGTGCGAACTCTGGGCCTGAGAAATTCGGTAGTTTTAGTCAGAAACAAAGTAGCTGGTTTAATACAAACATCGGAAGGTCTGAATACACCCTCAGAAGTCGGTGCCTGCACAGCGGCTCCGGACCCATCCAAGTTAGAGGCATCCATAGGTTCCATAGTCTAAGAAGTATCTCGTGGCATACCGGACTCCGAATGCGAATGTGTAAAAGCAGGTATCAGGGGCTGCAAAAGCGCCTCACTGAGTACTGGCGGACTGGCGACTAGCTTAACGGAAGCGTCATCGGCAGTTTTGGACCTATGCAGTCTGCTTTGTCTTTATCCTTATGTTTTTTCGCAAGATCCGTAGTCGGATGGCTTATCGAAGCCATTTTGGAAAATGGAGAATGAAAGCAAAAGAATTTAGCGACAAAGATAGCCCGACGAGTAGTTTGGGCGTGGAACAGGGCACAAAACCGATCAGCGAGGAACGTCATGGTCTGAGCCTAAACAGGTGACGCAGTAAGAATGAAAATCTCTGTGAGGTATTTGCTTTCCACAGATAAGACAATTGTTAACTTTTTCTGACATCGGTTAGAGCAAGAAAAAAGGATCCCCAATGGGGTACTCAGCTTTAGAAGACTTCAGGTTTGAAACTTGAATAACAAAAATTTCAGGTAGCGGCCGACTGGCACTTGCAAACTGCTTCTGCTTCGGGCTCCTGCTTGGCAAGAAAAGCTGATGTAATGTCGTTGGCTGCATGTTTTATACCCCTGACGACATGACGTCATGGAAGAGAACACAGCATCCGACGCAGAAATCCCAAGACTGTGGTATTCAGGCCGACTGAGGGCTACCTGCAGGCAGACAAACCAAGTGTGATGACCGCAACAATGAAACACGAAGAACATCTCCATGTTGCAGCCTCCAGGATGTCCCTGGTAGGGACCCCTCTGAGAAAAGCTGCAGAGGTGAAGGTTGCCCTGGTGGAATGCATCCTGACCCCTGGGCAGGGGGGGTTCCCGTGGTATTTGTAGCAGAAATGGGTACAGTGTGCTATCCATTTGGAGATTGTTTGCTTGGATATGGCCTTGCCCTCTGCCCCTGCTGCAAAGCTGACTAGCAATTGGTCACTTTTCCTAAAAGATTTAGTCCTATCCAGGTAGAATCTGAGCTGTCTGTGCACATCTAGAGAATGCAGAATCCTTTCCCCCTTGTTTTGAGGCTTAGGGAAAAAGGTGGTCAAATGAATAGATTGGTTCAGAGCCACACTGGACACCATTTTAGGCATGAAAGTTGGGTTAGTCCTGAGGGAGACCCTGTCAGCATGAAAAATGATGAAAGGCTCTACAGCCATGAGTGCTTGTAGCTTTGAAGCTCTTCTAGCTGAAGTGATGGCCAGAAACAAGGTTGTTTTCCAAGAGAGGAATTTTAACTCTGCTGAAGCTGCAGGCTCAAAGGGGGGGAGGGGGTAGTGTGAGCTTTTCTAACACAAAGTTAAGGTCCCAAGCTGGGATAGGAGCTCTTCTAGGTGGCCATAAATTGTTAGCCCCTCTTAGGAACTGTTTGATGAGAGGGTGAGAAAAGGGAGGTGGCTCTATGCTGTAAGGAGGAGAGATGGCAGAGGCACAAATTTTAATAGAAGAGAAGGACAGGCCTATGTGAATTAGGTCTGCTAGGTAATCCATGATGAGAGGTAGGGAGGGCTGTGCTGTTTCAGCTCCTTTAGCCTGGATCCAGGTGCAATACCTTTTCCACTTGTCAGCATAGGATTTTCTAGTGCTGGGGTACCTGGCCTCATGAATAACGTCCAGGACTTGCTTGCTTAGGCTGGCAACTGGAAGAGAGGTCAGGAAATAAGCCAGGCTGCCAGGTTCAGGGTCTGCAATTGTGGATGCATGAATTATCCATTCTGCTGGGTCAGGAGAGTTGGGATCTGAGGTAGGTGCCATGGAGGTAGGGGTGACAAGACTGCACAGCAGTGGGTACCAGTGCTGGCATGGCCAGTCTGGTGGAATCAAGATTGCTCTTGGTTTTTCCTCCCTTATTTTGAGTAGTACCCTTGTAAGTAGAGGTTGAGAGTGAAATGCATAGATAGAGAGGTTTACCCATTGGAAGGATACGGCATCCACTTTCCAGGCCTTGCTGTGAGGTTCCATGGTGCAGAATTTGCTGAGCTGGTGATTGTTGTGGGAAGCAAAGAGGTCCACCTTCGGGTTGCCCCATTTCTGGGTTACAAGGTTGAAGGTGCTGTGGTCTAGCTGCCACTCTTGTGGGTCTAGGAGGTTTCTGCTTAAGTTGTCTGCCAGAGAGTTTTGGGAGCCTGGCAGGAATTGTGCTAGCAGGTGAATTTGCATAGCTGAAGCCATGTGACAAAAGGTCATGGCTAGCCTGCAGAGGGATAAGAGTGAGTTCCTCCCTGCTTGTTGATGTACCACACCACTGTGGTTTTACCTGTTTTGATCAGTAGGGGCTCCGGGGAGGGGAGGGGTCTGAAAGCTGTCAGAGCGTGTTAAACAGCTAGCATCTCTTTTTGGTTGAAGTGCAGATGTATTTGATTTGGGCTCCACTGGCCCTGAATGCACCTGCCGTCCAGGTGTGCACCCCAGGCATAATCTGATGCATCTGTGGTTAGGGTCTGGGTGGCATGGGGTTGTGGCCTCTGTTGTGGTTGCATGCTGCTGCCCACTAAAGTAAATCTTTCCTTAGACAAGGTATCATAGGTATGATAGTTTCCAGGTCCTGAGAGTGTTGATACCAAAAGCATTTTGGGTACCACTGAAGTTTCCTCATATGCAGCCTGGCATATGGAATGAGTAGAATGCAGGATGCCATGAACCCAAGAGCTTGCAGGATTTTCCTTGCGGATAGCTGGGTTCTGGTGGCTAGTTGCGAGAAGTAGCCTGTCAGATAGGCTTGTTTTTCTGGAGTAAGGAATGCCATCTGGGAAGCTGTGTCCAGGCTTGCTCCCAGGAATACAATTTTTTGAGTGGGACTAGTTTGAATTTCTTTTCGTTTATAGTATACCCCAGGGAGGTCAGTAGGTCCTTTACAAAGGTCAGGTGCTGAAACAGCTTTTCCTGACTGTCTTCCGGAATCAGGCAGTCGTCTAAGTAGGGGGAAATTTGAATATTCATTTGTCTGCAAAAAGCGATGGCTGGAGCCAGGCATTTTGTGAAAACTCTGGAAGCAGTGGATAAGCCAAAGGGAAGTGCAGAGAACTGAAAGTATATAGATCCTGCCTTGAAACATAGATATTTCCTGCAAGAATCCCTGATTAGGATGTGTAGATAGGCCTCTTTTAGGTGTAGGGTGGCTAACCACGCATCCTTGGATAGCATAGGAAGAAGCTGCTGGTGGTGAGCATTCTGAATTTTGGTATCACCAGGAAGGTATTGAGAAATGATAGAGCGAGGATTGGGCGCCAGGTGCCCTCTTTTTGGGTACCAGGAAAAGCCTGGAATAGAAACCTTGGCCTATCTGGTCTGCAGGTACAGGCTGTATTGGCCTAATGGAGAGCAGGGAATGGACTTGGTTTTGGGCCAATGCCCACTGGTTTGGAGGAAGATCTGGGAACCCTTTTGGGGTTGGCAGTGTGTGGAAATAAAATTTGTCTCCCTGGGACACTATGTTGAGGACCCATCGGTCTTTGGTGATGGAGGACCAGTTTTTTGCATGGGAGGAGAGTTTTACTCCTAGGGGCACAAGCAGGTGGGCAGAGGAAAGGGGTGGAGTTGTAAAGTCATTGTGAGTTCTTTCCATAAGGGGGTGGCTTAGCACTCCCTGTTTTTGAAGTGGAGGAACTCCATTGCTTAGATCTCTGCATTTCCTGGGACTGCTGTCTGGGGGGTCTGCTTCCCCTAGGTCTTGACTGAGCTGGCCTTGAGGGTGCCGGAAAGAACCAGTGCTTGGCGGGGCAATGTCTACTGAACCTCGGAGGCTGGACATGCAAGAAGTATTTAACTGTCTGCATAGATTTAGCTTTTTCTTCCATCTTTTTTAAGACCTCTTCTGCCTTGGTGCCAAACAAATTATCTTTGTTCAATGGTGCGTCCAATAGTTTTGATTTGACATGGTCTAGCAAGGTCTGCTCCTTAAGCCAAGCATGCCTTCTAAGTACAGAACCTGTGACTGCTGCCCTGCAGGATGCTTCTAAGGCATCAAAGCCACATTGCAAGGTGTGTTTAGTAACTTGGCTTGCAGAATGCATATAACTTGGCTTGCAGAATGCATAAGCTCCTGTAATTCTTTATTTTCTGTACAAGCCATCAAGGTAGATATTTTTGTTTAAGGAGTTCCATTGTATGTTGCTGGGATTTCAGCATGTAGAATTGACAATTTAGTGCTCTAATGGCAAGAGTTGCAGAGATGTATACTTTTTTGCTCCATCTGTCTAAAGCTCGGGAATCCCTGTCCGAGGGGGTGGGATTCTTAGCTGTGGTTGCTTTTATTCCTTTAGGTCCTTGGGAGATGACCTCTGGGTCAGCAGTAGGATTTTTGAAAATAAATTTGTGTGAGTCAGGGACTCTGTAGTACCTGTCAGGTTTCCTGGAAGCAGGTGGGAGGGTGTCAGGAGTTAAACTGGATTCCATAAATATACCATCCACAACATCTCGGACAGGAGGAATGGCTAAAGGTCTGTGCTGTGGTAAATCTAAGAATTCCCTGAGTCTCTTTTTGGACTGAGCATAGTCCTGACATTCCCATTAGAAATGCTCCCTTAAAGTATGTAGGGTTTCACCAAATGAAAAATCCTCTGGAGGAGAGGCAGAAGGAATGGATTCCTCTGCATCCGAATCCTCATAAGCAGACAACGGTTGCATATCTCCATATTCAGAAACCTCAGAGTCATCGGACTCCTGGTCAGATAAAATTGCTGGGGACAAGTCTCTTTTCTTTTGGAAGGAGTAGGCTGGCTTCCCCAAATAAGCATAATAAGGTCTTCTGCCATTTTAAGCATTTGAGATTGAGGTAAGGAAGCAGGTGCTTGAGCTTAGGTTGTCGTTTTAATTTAGGCGTAGTTCGTACCCTGGGCCTTAGAAACTTGGCAATATTAGAAAGAACTGAAGATGAGAAAGAAGTTGTCAGTTTGTGTCGAATATCGGTAGAGCGAAGAACTTCCTCAGAAGCCGGTGCCTGCGCAGTGGCTCCGGACCCATCCAAGGTAGAGACATCCACAGGATACTTAGTCAAAGAAGAGACTTACGGCATCCCAGACTCCAAACAGGTCTCAGTAGCGGCATGAGAATCCACAGAAGCAGGCATCAGGGGCTGCAAAAGCTCCTCACTAAGGACCGGCGAACTGGCGACTAGCTTAACGGAAGAGTCGTCGGCAGTTTTGGATCTGTGCAGTCTGTCTCTGTCTTTATCCTTACATTTATTCGGAAGATCGGTAGTCAGATGACTTACCGAAGCCATTTCGGAATACGGAGATCAAGAGCAAAAATATTTAGCTACGATAAGGGCCCGATGATGTATAGTTCTGGCATTGAACAAAGCACAAAACCGACAGCGAGGTATGTCGTGGTCTCGGCCTAAACAGGTGACGCAGTAAGAATGGAAATCTCGGTGTGGTATTTGCTTTCCACAGGCGAGACAATTGTTAACTTTTTCTGACATCGGTTAGAGCAAGAAAAAAGGATCCCCAACGGGGTACTTAGCTTTAGAAGACTTCAACTTCAATTTGGAAATGAAAACTCAGGTAGCGGCCGACCGGCACTCGTGAAAACTGCTTCTGCTTCGGGCTCTTCGACGAGAAAGGCTGATGCAATGGTGTCGGTTCCCTGATTTTATACCACTGATGACCTGACGTCAGTCCTGAAGCAACAGCAACCGATGCAAAAATACTAAGCCTCTGGTATTCAGGCCGACTGAGGGCTACCCCTGGCAGGATAACCCAAGTGTGATGACTGCAACAGTGAAACACGAAGAACATCATTGACTTGGCAGATCTCTACATAAGCCACATAAATTTTAAGAAAGTCCAGTGGGAAGAAAGTATGCTAAGCAGGGCTAGTGAGTGTATAACATGAGTGGAAGGGAAAATGACTGCCCAGAATAACCTCATACTTCCTCTAGAGGGTGACCAATGAAAGGGAACAAATACAAGCTGTTAGTGCCAAAGCACATCAGAACACTTTTCATGAAGATGACTCATTGCAACATTCTGTAACACCTGGGGATACACAGACTAAGGCTAGAATTCTAGCTAAATTTTATAGAACTGGTATTAAGAAGGAAAAATAAAAGTTTGTGACACCTGCCCAGAATGTTAAAAGACAGTACCTAACTTAGAATTTAGGAGACCTTTAATAATCCAAATATAACAGAAATCCTATCTGAGCAAACAGCAATGAATACTGTAGGGTAGGAGACCTTTAATAATCCAAATATAACAGAAATCTTACTTGAGCAAACAGCAAGGAATACTTTAGGTTTACCGGTAAAGTCCAGTAAGGCGCACCATTACATACTGGGCTTCATTGAATATGCTAACAGATTTCCTGAGCTAGTACCATTATTGAGAGTGAATGCCATAGCTATTGTAAAGGAATTCATACTACTTCTTTCAAGGGTGGAAATACCCTTAGAAAGTTGATCAGGGCATTCCATTGATGACTAAAGTACTGTATGACCTTTGCAAGTTTTTAAGGTGAAACAATAATGACCTCTGTATAGTACCCTCATAAATATGGTTTAGGTGAATAAATTGACAAAACCGTAAAGTCCGTGTTAAGGAAAGCTATAGAAAAGGACAGAAAAAAATGGAGCCAGCTACTTCCCTTCCTTATTTTTGCTATGAAGAAAGTAGGCTGGCTTCCCCTAATAAGCATGATAAGGTCTTCCGCCATTTTAAATATTTGAGACTGAGGCATGGAAGCAGGTGCTTGAGCTTGGGTCGTTGGTTTTTTAGGTGTAGTTCGTACCGTGGGCCTTACAAACTTGGTAGTTTTAGAAAGAAGTGAAGATGTGAAAGAAGTCGTCAATTTGTGTCGAATATCTGTAGAGCGAAGAACTTCCTCGGAAGCCAGTGCCTGCACAGCGGGTCCGGACTAGATTCACAGCATTCAAACAGCTATATGGTACACGCTCACATGAAGCTTTCTAGATAACACTAAAAGAAACATAAGAGGAGGAAAGTACACACTTTAACAGTATGATGGAACTGCTTATGCACCTGTACAAAAGATCAAATGCTGTAATACCCATAGTAAAGGAGCACATCGAAAGAACACAGGAAGCACAAAAGAGAGCATGTCATAGAAATGCTTGTTGAAAGCAGAAGTTAAAGCATTTGTTTTGGTGCCCTCTACTGAGAACAAGTTTCTAGTAAGGTGGGAAACAACTTACGAAGTCACGAAGAAGATTACTGAAGTAAAATGTAAAATGAATTAATGTGGAAAACAGAAACCAGAGCAGTTACATGACATAAATGTTTTCATACATTGGAAAGAAACTGACACTTCTGTAGTATGTACTTTTGAAGAAGTCAAGGCTCCCACAATGTGTCCTGAAGTCAGAATAAGTGAATCTTTGCCAGTATCCCAAAAACAAGAAGTTAAAGAATTTGTGCTTAGAAGGAGGGACATATTCTCGGTTACCTAAGAGGACTCATTTAAAATAGCACAATACCAAAACTCTGTTTGGTGAAAATGTAAATATAAAATCAAATCAAAAGTCTCAGAATGACTGTAATAACCTCACCATACTGGTCTCCATGACTAATTGGTTTATCAAGGTTTGCAATGATGAGGATGTCAGGTCATGGCAGGGGTTATAAAAACACCGGGGGAATCTTCTCTCCAGACCTGGAAAAGGGAAAGTGATGAATTATACTTGTGTTTCCTCTAAAATCTTCATAATTCATCTAAACCCAATCCCTGCACATTTCCTGCAACTTGAATGTCAAGAGGAAACCGTAGATGCTCAGCACAAACCAAAAAAAAAAAAAAAACTCACACTGGGAGAAGAGAAACAATTCCTGCACAGGAAGTGCAGAAGCAAGCCAGTATGATCTGACAGGACAATCCTGTGCAGGTTCAAATTAAAGAGACTTTAGCTGTTGAAATGCCATTAAAGCAAATACTGGACAAACTGTCTCAAAATTGGCTGAATATGCAGGCAGTACAGCGAAGCATTTTATACAGGTAGAGAAGCACTTTCCTTACATTCGGACACATTACAAGAGATCCAGAAGAATGTAAAACAGCCAAGTATTCATGTCACTAATAACCAGGTGAAGATGGAACTAATTAAGATGAAGCTGACAGACACTGAGGACAAGGCACGAAAAAGGAACCTTAGATTTTCATGTATACCAGAGAAGAAACAAGGCAGGGACCCTCATTTATTAATGATATCCTTGCTAGCAAACTGGACTGGTCTTTCAGTGCAAGAAATCTTGACTGAATTAATTCATAGCTGTACTCCCCATGGACACACACAAAAAAAACTAGGCAAATAATAGTTTGTTTTGCTATATACAGTCTAAAAGAATACATATTAAGCAAACTTTGGCAACCAGGAAAAAAGTTGATGTGTGGAGACAATAAAGTCTATAGTGCTGAGACACACATGGGAAGGAGCAAATTCACACTGATTATGCAGCTATGCAAGGCTAGTAAATGAAATTTAAGCTACTATACCCATCAATTCTGAGGGTGGTTTCCCAAAAGGAGCTAAGACTTATGCCAACCCCATGAAAGCCATAGAAATGCTTAAAGAAGTTTAAAGAGAATTGAGCATCAATTGATGATCAACAGGTGAAGACAACATGAGTGGAGAGCAAGTGTACAAGCAAGAAAGACTTTATCTTATCCAAACTCTAGACAATTGGAAAAAAGCAAGGAATAAATGAGAGGCATGCACTTTTGACATTGAGCTGGGTGGCAACTTCCACTGGGACTACAGACAGTTTGTTGTCAATGGTAAAATTACCTAAACCATGTGAAATACAGAGAAAGCGGGTTACAACAACTCTCCAATTTAATGGTATGTTCTGGAAGAATACATACTTCTGTGGGTGATATCCCATGATGGTATTCTATGAACAGCGCACTGTAGAATGGCAACTCAGCCTGCCTTAGAAGTGGACTTATTTTTGATTGTATATAATGTGTATAGTTAAACTCTGTAATTGTGCTGTTCAAAAGTTATGTTAAAGAGTACTGCTTATGCTTTATATATCTAAATTTACAGTTAAATAGGGTATTAATAATAACTGAGATCTCCTGGATGGGCACCATTGAAGGGGATATGTTGGTTTCAAGAGGTAAACAGACAACCACTGACCTAAGCAAAACATTGGAGGCCTAATACCTCAATAGGTTACGGCAGTGTGAAGTTCCAGCACAATGGTATGCAAATAATATCTTGGTAAAACAGTGTAAGAAACTTCTCTGTGTGGAAGATTTTCACTCCATATATATCTAGTTAATCACTGTACATTAATAGCTCAGATAACGGTAGTAGAAACAGGGAACTTAAACTCATCCTAAGTAAAAAAAATAATAAAAAATAT